>NC_053024.1:212019719-212202786 GCF_003073215.2 Triticum urartu
ACTACTCCATAGCTAGGATCTTGCCTCCTCATACCTACCCCCATTCTACTGTCAGTCTTAGACCCACGACAGCGGGTGACGGTGGTTTTGCTCGAGGGAGGAACAACAAGAGAGGAGAGGGGATTGTTCTCGGTCTCTCTCCCTGTCAGCGGTGGGATCGCCTGGAACGGACACGTAGGAGGCCCGCGTGTGGCAAAAAGCAACATAAAACAGGCCGGCCCAAAAACAGCCCGGCTAAAATAAGAAAGACCACATCTGAAAGCACAAGTGCTCCCTAGGTGCTTTTCGTAATTAATGTCAACATATCTTTTGTTGGACTAACACTTTTACCTAGTATGTTTCAGATAAGTTCAACAATGGAGTGGCATGGACTAGAGGATGTGGAACCCCTTCAAGATGCTAAGGACAAAGGATTGGCTCAAGCTTCAAGATCAAGACTCTACATTTTCTATTTTAGTGATCCAAGATCACATTGAGTCTATAGGAAATCCAATACTATCAAGAGGGGATGAGGTGTTGCTTAATGGCTTGCTTGCTCAAAGTGCTTAGTGATATGCTCCAAAACCCTCAACTACCTTCCCACATCCACATATGACCTAAACCAAAAGTCAAACTCGGCCCCACCGATTCTATCTATCCGGCGCCACCGAGTTTCAGATGTCATAGCCACTGCCACAAACCCTAACAAATCGGTTTCACCGATAGGGATCTCGGTCTCACCGAGATGGGATTGTAATCTCTCTGTATATGTCCATTACCAAAATCGGTCTCACCGAGTTTGAGCAATCGGTACTACCGAGATTACAATGCAAACCCTCTGGTTAGCTTATTACCAAAATCGGTCCCATCGAGTTTGTGTAATTGGTCTCACCGAGTTTGCCTGACCAACTCTCTGGTTAGCTTATTACCAAAATCGGTCCCACCGAGTTTGTGTAATCGGTCACACCGAGATTATGTTATGCCCTAACGCTAACCATATCGGTCCTACCGAGTTGCATCTCAGTCCCACCGAAAATCCTAACGGTCACTAGGTTTGCAGAATCGGTCCGACCGAGTTTAACCATTCGGTCCCACCGAGTTTGGCAAATTGTGTGTAACGGTTAGATTTTGTGTGGAGGCTATATATACCCCTCCACCCACTCTTCATTCGTGGAGAAAGCCATCAGAACATACCTACACTTCCAATACACATTTTCTAAGAGAGAACCACCTACACTTGTGTTGAGGTCAAGATATTCCATTCCAACCATATGAATTTTGATCTCTAGCCTTCCCCAAGTTGCTTTCCACTCAAATCTTCTTTCCACCAAATCCAAATCCTGTGAGAGAGAGTTGAGTGTTGGGGAGACTATCATTTGAAGCACAAGAGCAAGGGGTTCATCATCAACCCACCATTTCTTACTTCTTGGAGAGTGGTGTCTCCTAGATTGGCTAGGTGTCACTTGGGAGCCTCCAACAAGATTGTGGAGTTGAACCAAGGAGTTTGTAAGGGCAAAGGAGATCGCCTACTTCGTGAAGATCTACCGCTAGTGAGGCAAGTCCTTCGTGGGCGACGACCGTGATGGAATAGACAAGGTTGCTTCTTCGTGGACCCTTCGTGGGTGGAGCCCTCCGTGGACTCGCGCAACCGTTACCCTCGTGGGTTGAAGTCTCCATCAACGTGGATGTACGATAGCACCACCTATCGGAACCACGACAAAAACATCCGTGTCTCCAATTGCGTTTGAATACTCCAAACCCTTCTCTTTACATTCTTGCAAGTTGCATGCTTTACTTTCCGCTGCTCATATACTCATTGCATGCTTGCTTGATATGTATTGTGTTTGTTAAACTTGTGCTTAAACTCCACTTAAACTTAAGAATATTAAAAACTGCAACTTTTGGCACTTAGTGTCTAATCACCCCCCCTCTAGACACCTCTTCTCGATCCTTTCAATTGGTATCAGAGCTTTGGTCTCCATTGCCTTGGTTTAAACACCATTGGAGGAAGATGGATGTGTCTACTTTGGGGAGTCTTAGACATAGAGTGCCTATTCTTGATGGAGAGTATTTTCATGAGTGGAAAAATGAAATGCTTGAGATTTTCAATGAATATCATTTGAACAAGTACATTACTAGCCCTTGTGCACCTCATGTTGATCCTTTGCACCCTACCCTAGATGAAGATATTGACATGATTCGCAATCTTAGAACTGTTGAGCTCATCATTAGAGGCTTGCCTAGAAACTTGATTAGATGTTTGCCTACTCTCAAGTGTGCCTACACCATATGGAGATTTCTTGAGGAACGATTTCCAGATTATTCCTTGAAAAATTTAGACGAAATTCTCCATAAGTCTATTGCCTTGAGTAAGATGAACTCTAGTGATCCTAGCTTTGGTGATTGTCTATTTGAGCTTACCAATCTCATGCGTGCTAAAGGAAATGTTGGAATCATTAGCGATATCATATCCGAAGCTATTAGAATTCATAAAGGTAACCATTGTGATGATCATTTATCTAATGAATTACCCTCTCTAGGAATTGATCAATCACAAGATGATGTTGAACATGGATACTATGATGAAGATGATGATAGTGACTATGATCTTGATGATGCAATGAGGCATTTTGGTCTTATGGCAAATCTTCGTGGCTACATGGCTGGAGGAAAGGAATGGGTCCTTGATAGTGGATGTACTGATCATATGACCGGAGATAAAGATATGTTCCGTGAGCTTGCTGAAAACGACGGCCCTCGAAAATATGTCACTTTTGGTGATAATTCAAAGGGTAAGGTGGTTGGCCTTGGTAAGGTGGCCATCTCACATGATAGCTCCATACAAAATGTCATGCTCGTTGAATCCCTTGGATACAATTTACTTTCAGTTTCTAGACTTGCGGATTTCGGTTTCAATGTCTTATTCACTGAAGTAGATTGCCAAGTGTTTCGTAGAGACAATCATAAAATGGTCTTTACCGGTATACGTAGAGGAGATCTTTACATTGTTGATTTCACTAAAAAGGCTCAACCTAGAACTTGCTTAATTACCAAATCTTCTAAAGGCTGGTTGTGGCATAGAAGACTAGGTCATGTTGGTATGCGAAATCTTGATAAGCTTATTAAAGGTGATCATATCCTTGGAATAAAAGATGTCATATTTGACAAGGATAGACTTTGTAGTGCTTGTCAAGCAGGGAAACAAGTTGGAGGAAGTCACCGCGCGAAGAACATCATGACCACAAGAAGACCACTCGAGCTACTTCACATGGATCTCTTTGGTCCAAATGCCTACAAGAGTCTCGGTGGTAACTCATTTGGTCTAGTCATAGTTGATGATTTTTCAAGATTTACGTGGGTGTTCTTTCTTGATGACAAATCGCAGGTCCAAAAGATCTTCAAAAACTTCGCTAGGAAGGCCCAAAATCAGTTTGACGTGAAGATCAAGAAGGTTCGGAGCGACAACGGAACGGAGTTCAAGAACGCAAATGTGGACACCTTTCTTGACGAAGAAGGGATTTCACACGAGTTCTCGGCTACGTACACACCTCAACAAAATGGAGTTGTTGAAAGGAAGAACCGGACTCTTATCGAGATGGCAAGAACGATGCTTGATGAGTACAAAACGCCAAAGCACTTTTGGGCGGAAGCGGTTGAGACAGCTTGTCATGCAACAAATCGCTTGTATCTTCACAAGCTACTCGGCAAGACGGCATACGAGCTCCTCACCGGTAACAAACCCCAAGTTGGATACTTTCGAGTATTCGGCTCAAAGTGCTACATTCTTGATAAGCATCGTCGTTCTAAATTTGCTCCTAAATCTCATGAAGGTTTCCTACTTGGTTATGGCTCAAACTCTCACACTTACCGTGTCTACAACAATTTCACCCGAAAGGTTGAAGAGACGGTAGATGTGAAGTTTGATGAATCTAACGGCTAGCAAGTAGAGTAATTGCCAATTGATCTAGGAGACAAAGACCCTTCGGAAGCAATTCAAGACTTGTCCATTGGCAAGATTCGTCCAACGGAAGTGAAGGAGAGTACCTCGTCCGTCCAAGTGGAAGCTTCTACCTCACGACAAGGTGAACCAAGAGTTGATACGGAAGCATCCACAAGTGGGACACGCCAAGATGAAGAAAACGAGGAAGCGCACCAAGATGAACATCAACAACCTCCTTCTCCACCACGACAAGAGAACGACAACGTCAACAATGAAGAAGGCCAAGAAGAAGCACAAGATGAAGAGGATGTTCCACCCCGACCCAAGCAAAAGCTTTCACGAGTTCGAGCAAGAATTGCTAAGGATCATCCCGTCGAGCAAATCTACAATGATATACAAACCGGGAGAATCACTCGCTCTAAAACTCCTTTAGCTAACTTTGGTGAACATTACTCATTCATCTCTAGCATTGAACCTATGAAGGTTGAAGAAGCATTGGAGGATCCGGACTGGATAAACGCTATGCATGAAGAGCTACACAACTTTGAGAGAAATCAAGTGTGGACATTGGTCGAGAAGCCCGACAACAACCACAACATCATTGGTACCAAATGGGTGTTTCGCAACAAGCAAGATGAAGATGGACAAGTGGTTCGCAACAAAGCACGTCTCGTCGCCCAAGGCTACACACAAGTTGAAGGTATGGACTATGGTGAGACATATGCTCCCGTTGCTAGACTTGAGTCCATTCGCATCTTACTTGCTTATGCTAATCACCATGATATCACCTTGTACCAAATGGACATTAAAAGTGCTTTTCTAAATGGAAAAATTGAGGAGGAAGTTTATGTAAAGCAACCTCCCGGCTTCGTCAATCCTAAGAAACCTAATCATGTTTACAAACTTCACAAAGCCCTTTATGGTCTTAAACAAGCTCCTAGAGCATGGTATAAATGCTTGACCAAGTTCCTTATTGAAAAAGGCTTTGAAATTGGTAAAATTGATTCTACTCTTTTTACAAAAAGGATTAATGGAGAACTATTTGTGTGCCAAATTTATGTTGATGATATCATATTTGGTTCAACTAACCCTCATTTTAGTGAGAAGTTTGGAAAGCTAATGTCGGAGAAGTTTGAGATGTCTATGATGAGTGAACTCAAATTCTTTCTCGGTTTGCAAATCAAGCAAACTAAGGAAGGTACCTTTGTCTCTCAAACAAAGTACACCAAGGACTTATTCAAGAACTTCAATATGCAAGAATGCAAAGGTATGACTACACCCATGCCTACTAGTGGACATCTAGATTTGACCAAAGATGGTGAACCGGTTGATCAAAAGGTTTATCGCTCTATGGTTGGTTCATTGTTATATCTATGTGCCTCTCGTCCCGATATTATGCTAAGTGTGTGCATCTGTGCACGATATCAAGCTGCTCCTAAAGAATGTCATCTTAAGGCTGTGAAAAGGATAGTGAGATACCTAATCCATACACCAAATTTTGGCATTTGGTATCCTAAGAGGTCCTCTTTTGATCTTGTTGGCTACTCCGATTCGGACTATGCCGGAGACAAGGTTGATAGAAAATCCACTTCGGGTACTTGTCAATTCCTTGGTAGATCTCTTGTGTCTTGGTCTTCCAAGAAACAAAACTCAGTATCCTTATCCACCGTCGAAGCGGAATACATTGCCGCTGGTTCATGTTGTTCTCAATTACTTTGGATGACCCAAACTCTTAAAGATTATGGGATATATGTGAAACATGTTCCATTGCTACGTGACAATGAAAGTTCTATTAAGATTGCTCACAATCTCGTGCAACATTCTCGAACTAAGCATATTGAAGTTCGTCATCATTTCATTCGAGATCATGTTGCAAAAGGGGACATTAACCTTAAGCATGTTTGCACCGATAAGCAATTGGCGGATATATTCACTAAACCACTTGATGAGAAAGTGTTTTGCATGTTGAGAGGTGAATTGAACATCATTGATGCTTCAAACTTGGAGTAGGAACTCCATTTGATACATGCGGGGCATGAGCCTATGACTAATCCTCGTTATTTCTCTTATGATGCTATTCATATGTCTTGGATATATTTGTACCTTGCATGTTATCTAACCCGTGTAGGTACTTGGTTGAATCTAAATCTATAAGATTGCAACTCACTCACATCTTTAGCAATCTCTACATCACCAAGTCTCTACACAATGGTGGTTGAAGACAAGGAAGCACGAAACCATTCAAACATATCCTTTGGCAAATTATATGTTGAGTCTCATGATTGTCATTTTGGATACACAAGTGTTCTTCCTTGCAAAGCTAACCCATGTAGGTAGATGAACTAAAACTCCAAGTGGTGCTCCCAACCCTTGATGAACTACATCAACCTTGAGCAACCCACACAAGTTCAACTACATGAGCAACATCAACACCACCACCCAAGGTATGTTATTCCATCTTAGAGAAGCTTTACTCCAAGTCATGAGTCAAAGCAACTCGACAAGATGTGAATACATCAAAAGGCTTAAAAGAAAAATGGTAACCCCATTTTGAGCTTAAACGATGAGTATGACCTATGATCAAGTGCTCTCACTTGACTCCTAAGTCAATATACTCTAACATAGGTGACCTTGTCGCCGACCGTCTCTAGATGAAGTTCTCGTATGTCTCTCCGTGCTTTTGTCTCTTGCATATTTGTTCTTCATCTAGAACTTTTAGTTTCTTTTCTTTCCTTTTTGTTCTGCATTTTCTGCATCCAATTCATTGCAAATCTTTCAGTAAATTCCTTGCATATCCTTGTGAGATCTTACTTGTCTAGTGAGCTAAGGTGACAAGTGGTTTCACTCTAATGAACTCGGTCACACCGGTTTGTTCTCTTCGTCCCAACCGAAATCTTTCGGTGCAACCGAAGCACACAACTCGGAGTCACCGATTCCACCACAGGAAAACCAACTTGCCACTTATTCCTGATTTCTGTTCGCTCCAGCTCCACTCAATGATTCTTGTCCTCTACCAGCATCATATTAGACATGCTGCTTTGCTCTGTGACTCGAGGACCAACCCATTTGTATCACATGTCCAGAAGAGCCCTTCTTGGAAATTGATGTCAAAGGGGGAGAGAGATCACATCAAAGCTTAATCCTTCCTATAGGGGGAGAAAGAGAGAATACTCAGGGGAGAGAGTTTCTCAAATAGGAGAAAGTAATATCATCAAAGACCCCAGATGCTTGGTGTTCAAGAGGAGAGATGTCACATGTTTTTAAGAGGGGAAATACATGTTTGGTTGCTTGCTTTAGCTCAAGATCTTTTGTTTCCTTTTTTGTTGCTCTGATTTTCTGTTCCCTATCTTCTCCCAATATCCTATGCAGATTCAGGGGGAGCAAGACATCTAAGGGAAGGAAATCTCTGATTTTATTGCATATCTTTACCTTTGGGGACATGTCTATATCCAATGTGGAACTTAGTACTCACTCTACATGTCATCCCAGTCTTGGTTCTCTTGTGGTTTCTCTTGCTTGCGCTGGTCAGTAGGTGTATCTGTGTTATTTAACCTTGTTTGCGCAGGTTCATCCCATCCTAAGCCAACTCAAGACCACAAGGTAAGTATATGCATCACAGTCATGTGAATGAGAAGTTCTTGTTGATGTACATACTGTTTGCAAGGACTCATGAGCATGAAGGTACATTTCTCACATTCACATCATTTGCTTTGATGCATATAGCCAATATAAATGTAACACATTGCTTACTCTGTCATGTTTACGCATTCACATGCTCCTATATTCAATATTCACATGATTGCATACATGTAGGGGATCCTATGCATGTTACATGTCTTTCCAAAGCTTTACTTGCTATTCTCTATATCTTTTTCTAAAGCTTTGATGTATGTTGTCATCAATTACCAAAAAGGGGGAGATTGAAAGCACAAGTGCTCCCTGGGTGGTTTTGGTAATTAATGTCAACATATCTCTTGTTGCACTAACACTTTTACCTAGTATGTTTCTGATAAGTTCAACAATGGAGTGGCATGGACTAGAGGATGTGGTACCCCTTCAAGATGCTAAGGACAAAGTGTAACACCCTCGATGCGACTATATCTCCCACGTGTCGAGGCACGACTTAGAGGCATAATCGCATTTAAGGCATATGTCGCAAGTGAGGTAATCTTCACACAACCCATGTAATAATAAGGGAAAGAGATTACATAGTTGGCTTACAATCGCCACTTCACACAATTACATGAATAAACATTACATCAATCAAATACACTCATGGTCCGACTACGGAACCAAAATAAAAGAAGAACCCCAAATGCGACAAAGGTCCCCGATCGACCCCAACTGGGCTCCACTACTGACCAACTAGAACGAAACAACACAAAGGACAAGATCTTCATCGAGCTCCTCCTGAGCTTGGTTGCGTCAACTGCACAGTCTCATCGGCACCTGCAAGCTGGGTTTGGAAGTATCTGTGAGCCACGGGGACTCAGCAATCTCGCACCCTCGCGATCAAGACTATTTAAGCTTATGGGTAAGGTAAAAGTATGAGGTGGAGTTGCAGCAGGCGACTAGCATATATGGTGGCTAACATACGCAAATGAGAGCGAGAAGAGAAGGCAAAGCACGATCGATAAAAGTATGATCAAGAAGTGATCCTGGACTACCTACGTCAAGCATAAATCCAACAACCATGTTCACTTCCCGGACACCGCCGGAAAGAGACCATCACGGTTACCCACGCGATTGATTCATTTTAATTAAGGTCAAGTTCAGGTTTTCTACAACTGGACGTTAACAAATTCCCATCTGCCCATAACCGCGGGCACGGCTTTCGAAAGTTCAAATCCCTGTAGGGGTGTCCCAACTTAGCCCATGACAAGCTCTCACGGTCAACGAAGGAATAGACCTCCACCCGAGACATTCCGATCAGACTCGGTATCCCGGTACAACAAGACATTTCGACAGGGTAAAACTAAACCAGCAACACCGACCGAATGTGCCGACAAATCCCGATAGGAGCTGCACATATCTCTTTCTCAGGGCACACTCAGATGAGCGCTCCATACAACTAAAACCAAACCTCGAGTTTCCCCGAGGGGGCGCTACACAGGACTCTAGTTTGGACCAACACTCAGAGGAGCACTGGCCCGGGGGGGGGGGGTAAAATAAAGATGACCCTTGGGCTGGCCGACCCAAGGGAAAGAAAAAGGCTAGGTGGCAAATGGTAAAACCAATGTTGGGCATTGCTGGAAGAGCTTTACTTAAGGCAAACTGTCAAGGGGTTCCCATAATAGCCCAACCGCGTAAGGGACGCAAAATCCGGGAACATAACACCGATATGACAGAAACTAGGGCGGCAAGAGTGGAACAAAACACCAGGCATAAGGCCGAGCCTTCCACCCTTTACCAAGTATATAGATGCATTAAGATAACATAGCAATATAATGATATCCCAACAAGTAAATAAAAGATGTTCCAACAAGGAACGGCCTCCGATCTTCACCTGCAACTAGCAACGCTATAAGAGGGGCTGAGCAAAGCGGTAACATAGCCAATCAACGGTTTGCTAGGACAAGGTGGGTTAGAGGTTTGACATGGCAATTTGGGAGGCTTTCAAGCAAGTGGTAGGCATCGTAGCAATGGCATAGCAAAAGAGCGAGCAAACTAGCATAGCAAAGATAGTAGTGATTTCGAGGGTATGATCATCTTGCCTGAAATCCCGCAAGGAAGAAGAACGAGTCCATGAAGAAGACAAACGGACGTAGACGAACGGGTCCTCACAAACGCGACGTTATCGGAAACAACCCGAAGAAGCAACACCGGAAAGAAGCAAACAATCATGGTAAACAACCACCACATAAACATGGCATGATGCACAATCAAGTATGATGCATGTCCGGTTTAAATATGCATGTCATGGCAAAGTGCACAAACAATCCTACAAATTAAGTGGAGCTCAATATGCAACGGGATGCATATTGACAAAACACCACATCAATTATTTAGTTCTCTCTCGTTTAAGTACCCCAACAATATTAAATGTTGATTAACATGGCAAGAGGTGAAGCAAATGAAAACTAGCTATCTAGGCAAGTTTAAATGAGGCCGGAAACAACGAACAACAATTCCGGAAAATCCTCATATGCATAATTTAAGGTTTGGTACTGTTCTGCCCTAAACATTATTTTAGAGTTGTTAAACATGCAAGATGATGCCACCATGTTAAACTAGACATTTTTCTACCCCATTTACATATAAAGATTATTAAATTCGGAGTTACGGTTATTTAGTTATGAATTAAATCATTTTAACATGGCATAGGAGCAAATTTAATCAAACGACATTTTAAACATGGATGAAAGTGACATATTATTAAACTAGACAAAATTCTGAGCAAGTTTCATATATAAATCATTTTAATCCGATGCACGAATTGTGAGTTATTATATGCATGAACATGAGGGTCTTTTCTGTAAAACTGCGGTCTCAGGATAAATAGACAAATTCACAGATCCTAAAAAAAACATCAACGGGCTGAAACTGGCTGGCCCATTAGTGCACAGGGCAGAGGGCTCTCAGGAGGCTCACCATGGGCTTCAGCCCAGATCGGTGAGGTGGGACTGGGCCTCGGTCAATGGCCGAAGAGGAGGCGGCCCAAGCGCGCGGAGGCGCGGTCAACGGGTCGAGCGGGGTCGAGGCGCTCGTCTTGGAAGCAGAGGAAGCAGGGGCGCGGCGGCACTGGTGGACAGCGGCGAGGCAGGGGTACTCCGGCGGGTTGGCGGGATTGGAGCGGACGGGCGGATCTGGCCCCGGGGACCTCGTTCTCAGCGACGGCGAGGTCGGTGGGTCGGGAAGCCCTCTCCGGCAGCAGTCCCTGGTGAGAGAGGGAACGGGTGAGAGAGAGAGAGGGGAAGAAAAAAATAGGAGAAGAAAGGGAGAGGCGCGGGTCTGGCCTGAGAGATGGCGGCGCGCCGGGGAGGTCCGGTCACCGGAGTACGCGTCGAGGCGGCGGGGTCCTCCGACCGGCAACGCGGGCGGGGTCCTGCGAGCGGATCTGGCAGGAGGAGGCGGCGAGGCTCCAGGCGGTGGTGCGTTGCGGTCGTCTCGGGCCCAGATCGGCACGGGCGGGCCGCAGATGGGTCAGGCGGGCCGCGGTGAAGTGGGGCACTGGGGAGGCGACGTGGAGGCCTGCGAGTGGCTGCGGGAGGCAGGGTAGGCGACGTGGCAGCGCCCGGTTGGCCAGGGCGACGCCTCAGGTGGCGGCACGGCCTTTGGCAACGCCCCAAGTGGCGACGGGGAGGTGGCTGCGCGCGGAAATTGAGGAGAAGGTGGCTGGCGGCTGCGGGGATCCCGAGGGGAAGGCTAGAAGTAGGTGGAGGGGGGTTTAGGGTTCCAAAAATGGAAGGGGAAGGTCTATATATAGACAAGGGGGCTAGGTTAGGGGGGATTTTGGAGCGTTTCGAAGCCTCCGATCGCGATCTGACGGACCAGAACGGAGGGGGGGTTTAGGTGGGCTGCAAGTGGGTTGCGAAAAGAGGTTGGGCTGAGAGGAGAGGAGAGGAGTGCAGCCCGGCAACTGTTTCCGGAGACCGAAAACGTCCGATGTTTGACCGGCTATACTGCCGCTATAGTTATCCGTTGGGGCATCAAACGAACTCCGAATGCGATGAAATTTGACAGGCGGTCTATCTACACTATAATAAGACCACACGTCAAATCTCATCCCATTCCGAGAACATTTTCCGGCCACTTATAAAATAATATTTCGGGCATGTCGCGGGCGCGTGCAAGTGTGTCTGGGCTCAAAACGGACAACGGAGAGAACTCGGAGAACCCGGACGAATGCAAGTTTTAAAAACATGATGATGCAATGCACATGATGACATGATATGCAATGCATGACACGCAAGCAATGACAAGGCAACAACAGCGAATAACTGGACGACACCTGGCACATCGGTCTCGGGGCGTTACACAAAGGATTGGCTCAAGCTTCAAGATCAAGACTCTACATTTTCTATTTTAGTGATCCAAGATCACATTGAGTCTATAGGAAAAGCCAATACTATCAAGAGGGGATGAGGTGTTGCTTAATGGCTTGCTTGCTCAAAGTGCTTAGTGATATGCTCCAAAACCCTCAAATACCTTCCCACATCCACATATGACCTAACCCAAAAGTCAAACTCGGCCCCACCGATTCTAACTATCCAGCGCCATCGAGTTTCAGATGTCATAGCCACTGCCACAAACCCTAGCAAATCGGTTTCACCGATAGGGATCTCGGTCTCACCAAGATGGGATTGTAATATCTTTGTGTATGTCCATTACCAAAATTGGTCTCACCGAGTTTGAGCAATCGGTACTACCGAGATTACAATGCAAACCCTCTGGTTAGCTTATTACCAAAATCGGTCCCACCGAGTTTGTGTAATCGGTCTCACCGAGTTTGCCTGACCAACTCTCTGGTTAGCTTATTACCAAAATCGGTCCCACCGAGTTTGTGTAATCGGTCACACCGAGATTATGTTATGCCCTAACCCTAACCATATCGGTCCTACCGAGTTGCATCTCAGTCCCAATGAAAATCCTAACGGTCACTAGGTTTGCTGAATCGGTCCGACCGAGTTTGACCATTCGGTCCCATCGAGTTTGGCAAATTGTGTGTAACGGTTAGATTTTGTGTGGAGGCTATATGTACCCCTCCACCCACTCTTCATTCGTGGAGAAAGCCATCAGAACATACCTACACTTCCAATACACATTTTCTGAGAGAGAACCACCTACACTTGTGTTGAGGTCAAGATATTCCATTCCAACCATATGAATTTTGATCTCTAGCCTTCCCCAAGTTGCTTTCCACTCAAATCTTCTTTCCACCAAATCCAAATCCTGTGAGAGAGAGTTGAGTGTTGGGGAGACTATCATTTGAAGCACAAGAGCAAGGGGTTCATCATCAACACACCATTTGTTACTTCTTTGAGAGTGGTGTCTCCTAGATTGGCTAGGGATCACTTGGGAGCCTCCAACAAGATTGTGGAGTTGAACCAAGGAGTTTGTAAGGGCAGGGAGATCGCCTACTTCGTGAAGATCTACCGTTAGTGAGGCAAGTCCTTCGTGGGCGACGGCCGTGATGGAATAGACAAGGTTGCTTCTTCGTGGACCCTTCATGGGTGGAGCCCTCCGTGGACTCGCGCAACCGTTACCCTCCGTGGGTTGAAGTCTCCATCAACGTGGATGTACGATAGCACCACCTATCGGAACCACGACAAAAACATCCGTGTCTCCAATTGCGTTTGAATACTCCAAACCCTTCTCTTTACATTCTTGCAAGTTGCATGCTTTACTTTCTGCTGCTCATATACTCATTGCATGCTTGCTTGATATGTATTGTGTTTGTTAAACTTGTGCTTAAACTCCACTTAAACCTAAGAATATTAAAAACTGCAACTTTTGGCACTTAGTGTCTAATCACCCCCCCCCCCTCTAGACACCTCTTCTTGATCCTTTCAACATCAAAATGCACATGATGAAGTTCTCTATGAAGAACAATGAAGTTCAATCGGTAAAACAAAAATAAAATAAACGCAGTTCGTAAAAAAAGTTAAAATCCAAAACAACACAAATGTTAAGAAAACGCATCCGAAAAGAAAAGGTCTACATTCAAATAAGTGCCACACACAAAATGGGGGGCCCAACCCCCCTACCCCTCTCGTAGGGAATGTAGTAAGTACAGGCAAAAAAACAGATGCAGTACGCAGCACTAGAAAAATGTTGTGCATTTCGTTACACGAGGCAGTACGGTTTAGCAAATCCAGTTCCGGATTACCTACATTGTGAATAAAAACACGGTATAGAAGATAGAGAAAAAGTCGTAAAAATTGTGGAATACATTGTACTCTATTGCACATGATGAAGTACGCACATGTAGACAACATGCAGTTCTCCGTTGCACATGATGCAGTGCGGTACTCTAACCAATGCAGTTTCGTTATCACGCATGATACATAAAACATCACAAAATGCCCGTTCGCACAGAAAGTGGTGGTTAAAAAAATCTACTGATAAAAAAACACCACATTCGCATACAACCACCCAATCGGAGCGGTTCCATCGCCACAAACCCACGATCATAGACGCAACACCAACCCACGATATGCACAAACCGCATCGTCGCCGAGATCGTGCAGTTCATCCGATGTGGCCATCCCACACCACGCCCTCCCCTTAAATTTGGAGCCCTGCCATAGGCCTTCTCATCCACAACAACAAGTATCCATTGCGCTGGCACCAAATCGCTCCATCACATCCATCTCCACGCAAAACACCAAGCCCCACTACCGGCGATGGCGTTCGCCGACGAGTACAAGGACGTGGAGGCCCACGGCAACACCAAGTTGCACGTCATCCACACCAACGACGAGAACCAGGTGGCGATCACCCTCGCGCAGTACGAGTGCCACCTCAGCCTCCAACGCCACAAGATCGTCGGCATTGATCACGAGTACAACAACGAGCCTGAAGCGACGCAGAAACCCGCCCTCTGCCAACTCTGCATCAGCAAGAAACACCCGGTGCTGCTCTTCCAACTGGGCGCCGCCGAAAGGAGCACCGTCTTCGACAACTTCCTCGCCGACCCCAGGTACACCTTTGCAGGCTTCTCCATCGACGGCGACAAAAACAGGCTAGAGCGCGTCAATCTGGAGGTCGCCAACTTCGTCGACATCTAGAAGGAGTGGAGGGTGCCCGAGGCAACCAAGGAGTTGGACTCCCTTGGAGACGTCTCCGGCATGCTCATCGACGACTACTACAACAACATGAAGAAGAAGATCACCAACGACAAGCACAAGCGGTGGGCCACCCTGCCTCTGTCCATGAGGCACATTGAGTACGCGACAAAGGACGTCTACACAGCGTACGAGATATGGAACCGCATCACCCTCACCCAGGACGGGCTTCGCCGTGCAAAGCTTGAGAAGGAGGAGCCCCCCAAGAAGCGCACCATGAGTAGCTAGGGATGGGGAGACGCTAACTGGTGAAGAAGAAGAAGATGGTGCCGGCCAAAGAGCCAACAATGCCAGCGTTGTTTTAGAATTATCATCAAATTTGCTTTATGTTGTTTGCTTACGTATTGTTAGTTTGCTTGTGATCATTTGCTGAACTTAGTTTGCTTGCCATGCAGAATCGATTGTAATGATGTGAACTTTGATTATGTTTTCTATGATAATTTGTTTTCTGTTGTTTGCTCATTTATCATTAGATTCGAGCAGTCTGCAAAATATGATGTATGCAGTGCAAGTTGTGTACCAATGCAGTACAAACTCTGTTCAAATGAAGTTTACACATACCCAACAAAGCAGTGCACGCCCCTAAATTTGGAAAAACGAATAGATAAGATAAAAACACAAAAAGAAAAATGTGATCTATATATGTAGTGCGGAAATATATGAACGTGCAGTACAGAAACGTAATCAATCCAGTACGGGTTATGTTTACTAAGCAGTGGACTCCCCTACATTGGAAAAAAGATTACATAAGAGCAAAAACATGAAAACAAAAAAATGACAACTGTGCATGTAGTACGGACTGCGTGCACATGTAGTACAGAACCCTGATCAGTGCAGTGCAAGGATGGTTTGGTAAGCAGTGCACGCCCTAACACTTGAAAAAAATGTAGTGCGAAAATATATGAACGTGCAGTACAGGAACATAATCAATCCAGTACAAGTATGCTTACTAAGCAGTGCACTACACTACATTGGAAAAAAGATTACATAAGAGCAAAAGCATGAGAACAAAAAATGAGAACTATACATGTAGTACGGAATGCGTGCACATGCAGTACAGAACACTGATCAATGCAATGCATGGATGATTTGCTAAGTAGTGCACACCCTAACATTTTAAAAAACAAGTAGAAAAAAATTGACCACCCAGGTGCATCCAGCCCCAGCCAGTCTCGTAGTAGGTCTGTGCCCAACGTAGGCGAGCTGTTCGGAGCCACAATGCATGGGTCCGGGCGCACATGGGCCCACATGTCATAGAGCATAGAGCAGTGAGCGCCGTCTATAAGCGCCCAAACAAGTAACCAGAGGAGTTCGATGTTGCTGCCTCGCCAGCGCTTATAAACAGGTCGGGCGCACCTTCCACGGGCGAGGTGGAACTAAACATTAGGCCACACACAACGCACCGGGAACCAGCCGTGCTCACAGGCCGACTTGGGCCCAATGTGTCTTCACTCCCCGAACACAGGCCCAACACACAAAAAGAGAGGCCACTGAATTTTTTTAAAAAAAATCCAACATACCATACACAAACGCAAGCCCAACCACGCGTTCCGCGGTTCGTCTTGATATGACAATGCAGTTCTCTATTTTCAAGTAAGCAGTCCTCTTGCTACTCAAATGCATTCGCGGACACTGAATCAGAACCAATCCGCCACCTAACACCAACCACAAACATTTATTACTTCCGTTGGTCAATTGGTTGCATAAAAACATATCCATTCGTGCTCCAGACTAACACAACTCCTTCCCCCGTTCCTCTTTCTATTCAAATCGTAGATCTAGGGTTCATCCCATCCCCAGTTCTTCTATGGAATTCCACTGAACCCGCCATGGACTGTAAGTGCGGGTGTTTGGCAAGGATGGCGCCGATAGCGGACACATGCGTGTGCGCAGAAGGTCTAGAGCTCACCAACACCGAGTGGCCCAGCATGCTCGGGTGCCTGACGATACCCAACAGGGGGTTTCACCCGCCATTTCTTCATCGCCTCACACCCACAGATCTATAGGAAAGTTGGGTATGTTTTTCCCCCTCACAATTTTGGACATAATCTACCTGCAAATCCACATCTGAATATATAGTTCAATCAATTTGTTCAGTATTGTCAACAAAAATACAAAACATAATCTGTATTGTTGTTCAAATTTGTTAGCTATTAAGACTAGATGCTTCCACCTATTTTTCTTCAGTACCACAACACACGAACAAAAAAGAGGGTCAGTAGACCAGTATTGTAGTTCTCTTAACATGCTAGTGAAGTACACTGTAAATGACCTTGCAGTACAAACATGTTATAGTATAATATATATCCTAGTAAAACTAGAGGTCAATTCCGTATATAAGTTTGTTTATACATTGCAACTACTTTTATAAAAAAAAATATTAGTCATATATATGTACATATTTAACACAACATAAAACAGATCATCCTAAGTATAAAAAATGGGTATATATATGTTCATACATTGTTATTTACTTATAGACATTCTTTTTCCATACTTTCCAAAATGCAGAAACTGCCATCCACAGTAAAATTTCCTGCTCCGAGTTCAGGGAAGGTTACTTTGGAGACAGAACACAAGAATGGGTATGGAGACATGCAAGCTGACTACCACATCGACTCTGAAGAATGCATCAACTAACTACTGGTTGGAAAGAATTTGTCTCCCAGAATGGCTTTGAGGTCGGAGAAGTGGCCATACTGTTTTTCTACAAAGAAGAAGACTCCCTGAAGTTCACAATATTTGCACTGTAGGCAGTCTAAATATGAAGCAAGCCATCGGTGGCATATTTCTAATGCTTTGCAAATGTTGTACGCTTTTAAAATTATGTCCACCAGACACTTTGAACAGTGCCTATTTAAAGTATGCAACCTCATCTGCATCATTTTATCACCCATTTTAGACAAGTTGCTGCTGGCAATAATGCAGTTCTCTCAAACACATAGTTGGTCCTAAAATATAAAAAAAGCAGTCATTTGAACAGCAACAATGCAATGTGAATGGTCGAAACTTTGCAGTTAACATATGATGTTCAAAAGAATTCTCATAGTATTCAGTTCAAAAAAATTGTCATAATAACTATTCACCTAACAAAAGCATATAATGGACCATCTATTCTAATAGCACAATAGAGGATTAACCATGCTGCTAATGCAGTACGAAAGTACATATTATGCAGTCCTCTAAAACACATAATGCAGTTTAAGAAAAGAGAAATCTCATAAGCTGCCATCACCACTGTAATACAGCTAAAACAAAGTACACTGCTAATGAAAAATGCAGTGCACTACAGCGTATGCTAGAACAACAACAATAAAATTAAAGCAGTAGAAATACAGATATGTCGTAGACTAACAGATGTGCCAATTCAATCGCACTTACATAATTCGCCTAACAATTGTCCAACAACTAAACTATCGAAAAATACCCCGCAAAAAACTACATCGAACACACGGCAAACTGGACAAACAGCATCAGCTTTTATTTAAAAATTGCAAATCAAAGAATGAGAATTATACCCGCAATACAATGAATTAAAACCAACAGCGACAGTAATTACAAGATTCGAAAACACATATCAAAAAAGACCAAATCAACATTGCGAAGATAAACCTTGTAGTTAAATCAATGTTGAAGACAAACCAAATGCGAAGATAATGCAATCATGATGCCAAATGAAAATCTTCAAGAAGGTTTGGTGGTGGCATTACCCACCGTATAGGAAGTATTAGACCCAGACACGGCACCCAATTATCGTGGTGCTCCGAAGTCAAATTCCGCGTTAATGTACTCACACTTAGAGGGTAAGTCTTCAATGATTAAAGATATACATTACTTCGTGTGTTGGACATCTAAGTCATCAACATACATAAGCATTAGGATGTGTGTCCAATCACACGACATTTGAGGATTCTAAGATATTTAGCTCACACTGCAGCTTGCAAAACCTTTTCTCATCCAAGGGCTTTGTGAAGATATCTGCTAATTGCTCTTCAATGTTGATGTGAATGATATCAATATCTTCCTTTATGACATGATCTCTGAGAAAGTGATGACAATGGATCTAAATGTGCTTTGTCTTCGAGTGCTGAAATGGGTTGTTGGCAATCTTGATGGCGCTTACATTGTCGCAGTAGAGCGGTACATGCTTTAGATGGATGCCATAGTCCTTGAGAGTTTGCTTCATCCATAGAAGCTGAGCGCAGCAATGTATTCGGATTCAGCAGTGGAGAGTGATATACAGTTCTACTTCTTTGAAGACCAACCGACAAGAGATCATCCAAGAAAGTGGCATGTGCCTGATGTGGACTTGCGATCAACCTTGTCACCAGCATAATCCGCATCTGAGAATCCAACTAGATCAAACTCTGAGCCCTTTGGATACCATAATCCTAGTGTTGGGGTGTAAGCCAAATATCGAAGAATTCGCTTCACAGCTAAGTGATGTGATTCCTTTGGTGCCGCTTGGAGTAGGGCACACATGCAAACGCTAAGCATTATATCAGGCCTAGATGCACATAAGTAGAGTAAACAACCAATCATGGAGCGGTATACCTTTTGATCGAACTCTTTATCATTGTCATCGGGGCCCAATTGGCCTTTGGTTGGCATTGACGTCGTGTACCCTTTGCAGTCTTGCATTCCAAACTTCTTCAGGCAATCTTTGAGGTATTTTTCTTGTGATATGAAGATGCCATTTCTCTGCTGATGGATTTGAAGGCCACGGAAGAATTTCAGCTCACCCATCATGGAAATCTGATATTGCTCTTGCATCATATGCCCAAACTCATCACTGTATCTCTTGTTAGTGCAGCCGAAGATAATGTCATCCACATAGATTTGGCATACAAATAGTTCGCCATCATATGTCTTTGTGAAGAGAGTGGGATCAAGGGAACCAGGTTTGAAACCTTTGCTCTTCAGGAAGTCTTTGAGTGTGTCATACCAAGCATGAGGGGCTTGTTTAAGGCCATACAGTGCCTTGTTGAGCTTGTATACCATATCAGGACGCTTTGGGTCTTCAAAGCCATGTGGTTGTGCAACATACACTTCTTCTTCAATTTTGCCGTTGAGGAAAGCACTCTTTACATCCATTTGGTACAGAAGAATGTTGCTATGATTGGCATAGGCTAGCAGTATGCGAATGGCTTCAAGCCTTACCATAGGAGCAAAGGTTTCATCGAAGTCAATCCCTTCAACTTGTGTGTAACATTGAGCAATGAGACGAGACTTGTTTCTGACAACTTGACCATGCTCATCTTGTTTGTTGCGATAGATCCATTTGGTGCCGATGATATTGTGCTTGCGAGGATTTGGACGCTTAACTAGCTCCCATACATTGTTCAGCTCAAACTTTGAAGCTCTTCTTACATAGCTTGAATCCATTCAGGTTCCATGAAGGCTTCATCAAATTTCTTGGGTTCAGATATAGAGACAAATGCAAAGTGCCCACCGAAATTTGCTAGCTGTGTTGCTCTTGAATGAGTGAGTGGACCGGGTGCATTGATGCTATCAATTATCTTCTCAATCTGGACTTCATTTGCAACACGAGGATGAACTGGACGAAGATCTTGCCCTTGCTGATCATTGTCTTTGTCTTCAGCATTGGCTTCAGGCAGAGCAGTGTCTTCGTGTTGATTAGGTGCAGAAATGATGATTTCCTCTTCAGCCTGTTCCTCTGAAGGTATGATTTCTCCAGTACCCATAAGCTTGATAGATTCACTTGGTGTAGCTTCATCTAGCACATTTGGCAGGTGCTCTCTTTACGAGCTGTTAGTCTCATCAAACCACACATGCACAGTTTCAACCACTTTTTAGTGAAAGAGGTTGAAGAATTTGTAGGAGTGCGAATCCTTTCCGTAGCCAAGCATAAATCCTTCACGTTCTTTCGGTGCGAATTTTGAAGTGTGATGCGGATCCTTGATCCAGCACCTAGCACCAAATACTCTAAAATAGCTGACGTTTGGCTTCTTACCAGTCAGGAGCTCATATGATGTCTTCTTTAGGAACTTGTGAATATAAACACGGTTGATGATGTGGCATGCAGTATCAATGGCTTCAGGCCAAAATTTCCTTGGAGTCTTGTACTCATCAAGCATCATTCGTGCCATTTCAGTGAGGGTTCTGTTCTTGCGCTCCATGATGCCATTTTTCTGAGGTGTGTATGGAGCAGAGAAATCATGTATGATGCCCAATGTATCAAGATAAGTGTTGAGGCCAGTGTTCTTGAATTCTATGCTATTGTCACTTCTGATGTGCTTGATCTTGATGCCATAGTTGGTCATGGCACGATTGGCGAATTGTTTGAAGACATCCTGCACTTCAGTCTTGTAGAGAATTATGTGCACCCATGTATATCTTGAGTAATCATCAACAATGACGAAACCATAGAGGCATGCAGTGGTAGTAAGGGTAGAGTAGTGAGTACGGCCAAATAAGTCCATGTGTAGCAGCTCGAAGGGACGAGTCGTTGTCATGATTGTCTTTGAGGGATGCTTGGCCATAGTCATCTTTTCGGCTTCGCAGGCACCACACAGATGATCCTTCTTGAACTTGACGCCCTCGATGCCAATGCCATGCTTCTTCTTCGCGAGAGTGTGCAAGTTCCTCATGCCCGCATGCCCTAGCCTTCGATGCCAGAGCTAGCACTCTGAAGCTTTTGCTAGAAGACATATGGCCAGTTGTGGTCCTGCAGAGAAATCTACCATATACAGATCATCTTTTTGATACCCTTCGAAGACTAGAGATTTGTCAGATTTCATAAGCACAAGGCAACGATATTTTCCAAATATCACAATAATGTTCGGATCACAAAGCATTTAAACGGACATTAAGTTGAAACCAAGGGATTCAACAAGCATCACTTTATCCATGTGTTGATCCTTTGAGATTGCAACTCTACCTAGGCCCAATACCTTGCTTTTACTAGTATCAGCAAATGTAATGTGACTTTTGTCTGATGGACATAGGGTTGAATCCATAAGAAGACTTTGATCACTAGTCATGTGGTTAGTGCATCCACTGTCCATAATCCACTCAGTAGCATTCGGAGTCATACCCTACAGTGCAGTTTGGGGGATAGGCTTCACAAAGAGAAGTGTGAAGCATAAACATTTGACGAACAAGCATACTATCAAAGTTCAGATCCTTGTTAGGGTAGATAGGATGATGGTCAAGAAATCCTAGGACGAAACACATAATAAGACCATTTTGGCATTTTATATTGCGTCCCATAAGATGTTTTAGGTCCCCGGCATAAGCGTCAGAAGCTTTTGATTTCCGGCTGGAGACCATTCCCTGCAAAAGAGAGTTAATTCTTCTTAACCACCCACATCTTCAGGGGTGGCTTAGAAGCAATGAGTCTAAGTGCAGCATTTGAGAACTTTGGCTTTGGAGCCCTAGCAAATAGCCTTGCAGGAGGTGAATAATACTCATAAGAATAAGCAGAAAAGTTCTTGGTCTTATGAACTTAGCGGTTTGATGAAACACGCTCATATTCATAAGTCTAAGTATGGTTTCCCTGCAAAACATTGGCATTAGGGTGACCCTGGTGGGTCCTCTGTTTGTATGAAGCCTTTGGACCATATGAAGCCTTTGCTCTGGGGTTTGTCTTCTTCCCAGGTGGTGTCATGATGACATTTATAGGAAGCTTCTCAAGACAACCTTTGGGCACCCAGATCTTCTTCAAAGGTGGCCCATTCCTGCATACCAAGCAAACACTTCACCATTCTGATTTTTGAACAGTTTACAATTTGCACCAAAGGATTCATCAATGATAATAGGGTTAGCACAAGTGAAGCCAGATAAGGTAGATGGATCCACTAAAGGTCCCTTTGCAGCAACCCATGTGGTTTTGGGGTACTGCTCAGGCTTCCAGTAAGAACCATCAACATTCATTTTCCTCTCGAACCCAACACCCTCTTTCCTAGGGTTTCAGTTCAGAATCTGTTTCTTGAGGATACCACATAGTGTCTGATGCCTTGGAGGCTTCTATACATCCCTGTCTCAAGCAAAGTCTTCAACCTGGCATTCTCATCAGAAATAGTAGTGGTATCCTCAGAAGAGGGGTTAATTACCACATCAACAGTTGAAGATATTGCAACAGTAGCAGCATTAGAACATTCAGCAACGGAGACAGCATTATCACGCTCAAGACATTTTAAACATGGTGGCTCAAAGTCTTCCTAAGCGGAACTGATCTATTGAGCGTGAAGTGAATCATTCTCCTTTTGAAGATCTTCATGAGATGCTCTCGGATTCTCAAGTTCTTGCTTCCTTTGAAGATAATCATAGGAAAGCTTCTCATGAGTAGCTAAGAGAGTTTCATGACAACTTTCAAGTTCGTCGTACTTAACGTGAAGATTTTTTATGTCTTCAATTAAGGACTGAGTTCGATTCATTTTCGCGTCCAATAGGTCATCACTTTTGTCTAGCAATTTTTGAATATGTTCCATAGCAGTTTTTTGTTCAGTTGCAATTTTAGAAAGTGTTTTGTAGCTAGATTTGGATTCACATTCAAAGTCGTCTTCACTGGATGTTTGGAAGTAAGCATCATGTGAGTTTACCTTGGCACCACGTGCCATGAAGTAGTAGGTTGGAGAAGAGTCATCCTCATCATCGGCTTCAGCATCAGCGATGTGGCCATTGTCTTCGGTGTTGAAGATAGACTTGGCGACATAAGCCGAACCTAGAGCTAGGCTTGCCATGCCTGAATCAGACTCCTCCTTAGACTCTACCTTCGCCTCCTCAGAAGCAGACTCCTCCTCTGAATCCATCTCCTTGCCAACAAATGCACGGGCCTTGCTGGACGAGCTCTACTTATGAGATGAAGACTTTGAAGAAGACTTTGAGGATTTCTTCTTCTTCTCGTCAGAATCATATTCCTTGCTCTTCTTCTTCTTCTTCTTCTTAGATTCCTTGTCCCACTAAGGACACTCAGAGATGTAGTGACCAAGCTTCTTGAATTTGTGGCATGTTCTCTTCTTGTGGTCACGAGTGGAAGCTTCGTCATTTCTTGAGATGGATCTTGAAGACTTCCTGAAGCGATTCTTCTTGGAGAACTTCTAGAACTTCTTCACGAGCATAGCTAGATCCTTTCCAATGTCTTCAGGATCCCCAGAACTGGAGTCAGATTCTTCTTCAGACGAGGAAACAACATTTTCCTACAAAGCACGGGTTCGGCCATAGATGTCTCTCTTCTCAGATAACCGGAACTCATGTGTGTTGAGCCTCTCAAGTATGTCAGACGGATCGAGATCTTTGAAGTCAGGACGTTCTTGTATCATCAGGGCCAGGGTGTTGAATGAGCTGTCAAGTGATCTCAAGAGCTTCTTGACGATTTCGTGCTTGGTGATCTCAGTGGCGCCAAGTGCGCAAAGCTCATTTGTGATACCAATGAGGTGATCAAATGTGAGGTGGACATTCTCATTGTCATTTATCTTGAAGTGGTTGAAGAGGTTGCGAAGAACATCAATCCTTGAATCTCTCTGAGTTGACACGCCTTCGTTAACCTTGGAGAGCCAGTCCCAGACCAGCTTCGCAGTTTCCAATGCACTCACACGGCCGTACTGTCCTTTGGTCAGATGACCACAGATGATGTTCTTGGCAGTCGAATCCAGTTGAATGAACCTCTTGACATCAGCAGCGGTGACACCTTCACCGACCTTGGGAACTCCATTCTTGATGACATACCAGAGATTGACATCAATGGCTTCAAGATGCATGCGCATCTTATTCTTCTAGTAGGGATAATCAGTGCCATCGAAGACCGGGCACGTAGCGGAGACCTTGATTATCCCTACAGTCGAGCTAAAACTCCAGGTGGTTAAACCGAATCACACAGAACAAGGGAGCACCTTGCTTTGATACCAATTGAAAGTGCTAGTTATTGACTAGAGGGGGGTGAATAGGCATTTTTTATGGAAGTCTTCAAAACACGAGGTCTTTGAAGACAAATAGTAGAAATGAACCTATTGATATGCAGCGGAAGATAGACTACACTAGACACCCGTTGTATGGATCAGGAGTTAATCTTCAAGATCAGTTTATGGGAGTTAATCTTCAAGACCAGTTTATGTCTAGATTATGGGGGTGACTATGGGAGTTTAGTGTAGTCCTTAACCATCAACATTTGACTATTCTGCTTATCCATCCCTTACACTGGGACTTAATATTCCTGATGATAGTGTCATTGACAGAGTTCTTCAATCACTACCACCAAGCTACACAAGCTTCGTGATGAACTATAATATGCAAGGGATGGATAAGACAATTCCCGAGCTCTTCGCGATGCTAAAAGCTGCGGAGGTAGAAATCAAGAAGGGGCATCAAGTGTTGATGGTTAAAAAGACCACTAGTTTCAAGAAAAAGGGCAAAGGGAAGAAGGGGAACTTCAAGAAGAACGGCAAGCAAGTTGCTGCTCAAGTGAAGAAGCCCAAGTATGGACCTAAGCCTGAGACTGAGTGCTTCTACTACAAAGGGACTGGTCACTGGAAGCGAAACTGCCCCAAGTATTTGGCGGATAAGAAGGATGGCAAAGTGAAAGGTATATTTGATATACATGTTATTGATGTGTACATTACTAATGCTCGCAGTAGTGCCTGGGTATTTGATACTGGTTCTGTTGCTCATATTTGCAACTTGAAACAGGGGCTACGGATTAAGCGAAGATTGGCTAAGGACGAGTGACGATGCGTGTGGGAAATGGTTCCAAAGTCGATGTGATCGCGGTCGGCTTGCTACCTCTACATATACCTTTGGGATTAGTATTAGACCTGAATAATTGTTATTTGGTGCCAGCATTAAGCATGAACATTATATCTAGATCTTGTTTGATGTGAGACGGTTATTCATTTATATCAGAGAATAATGGTTGTTCTATTTATACGAGTAATATCTTTTATGGTCATGCACCCTTGATGAGTGGTCTATTTTTATTGAATCTCGATAGTAGTGATACACATATTCATAATATTGAAGCCAAAAGATATAAGTTTAATAATGATAGTGCAACTTATTTGTGGCACTGCTGTTTAGGTCATATTGGTGTAAAGCGCATGAAGAAACTCCATGCTGATGGGATTTTGGAATCACTTGATTATGAATCACTTGATGTTTGCGAACCATGCCTCATGGGCAAGATGACTAAGACTCCATTCTCCAGAACAATGGAACGAGCAATAGACTTATTGGAAATAATACATACTGATGTATGCGGTCCGATGAGTGTTGATGCTCGTGGCGGGTATCGTTATGTTCTGACCTTCACAGATGATTTGAGCAGATATGGGTATATCTACTTGATGAAACATAAGTCTGAAACATTTGAAAAGTTTATAGAATTTCAGAGTGAAGTGGAAAATCACCATAACAAGAAAATTAACTTTCTACGATCTGATCGTGGAGGTGAATATTTGAGTTATGAGTTTGGTCTTCATTTGAAACAATGCGGAATAGTTTCGCAACTCACGCCACCTGGAACACCACAGCGTAATGGTGTGTCCGAACGTCGTAACCGCACATTACTAGATATGGTGCGATCTATGATATCTCTTACTGATTTACTGCTATTGTTTTGGGGTTATGCTTTGGAGACGGCTGCATTCAAGTTAAATAGCGCACGATCGAAATCTGTTGAGATGACACCATATGAACTGTGGTTTGGCAAGAAACCCAATTTGTCATTTCTTAAAGTTTGGGACTGAGATGCTCATGTCACTACAAAAAAAGACACATCCATGACATTTTGGGCCGAACGAAATTTTTTTCTGTCATACATATGACACTTCTATGATGATAACTGTGACAAAACCCGGTATCATCATAGATGTGGTGGGCTCCTACTTCTATGAAAAAAAGTCATGACAGAAAATGGGCTTTTCGTCCTGGGCGGGCCGGAGACGCAGCTGCATGACATTCTTGGGCCGTCCATGACGGAAAAAACCATGGTAGAAGCGAGGGGGAGGAAAATTTTGGGGAGTTCCCGGTTACGGTGGGAGGTCGGGGGCCGAGCGATGCGCATTTCTCTCGTACACGTACGCGCGTGTGTGCGAGGCGTTGGCTCTAACTGAACCCGAGCGAGGCGTTGGGCTCCAACTGAACCCGAGCAATTGCACTGCAGGCTACGCGTTACTGAACCCGAGCGATCGATCGATGGCTGTTAACTGAACCCGATCGAGCGATTCCTTGGCTACTGCTGCTAACTGAAGCCGATCGATGGGATGAACAGTGAGCGTTGCGGGGGGGGGCGGGGTTGGATGAACAGTGAGCGGTGGTGTTGCCTCTGGATGAACAGGACCCCATGGTGTGGTGGAGGGCTGGATGAACAGTAGACGGTGGAGGGGTGCCCGTGGAGGGGTGGATGAACAGGACCCCGTGGTGTGGAGGGCAGGATGAATAGTAGACGGTGGAGGGGTGCCCGTGGAGGGGTGGTTGAACAGGACCCCGTGGTGTGGAGGGCGGGATGAACAGTAGACGGTGGAGGGGTGGTTGAACAATAGCCGGTGGAGTAGCACGCGGTGGAGGCTGGATGAACAGGAGCCCGTGGAGGCTGCAGGAGGTCGATGGTGGATGAATAGTAGCTCGTGGAGGCTGGAGGGGGTCGACGGTGGAGATGAAAGTATCTCGTGGAGTCCCGTTTTGCGGTACGCCACACCACTCCCGATGAACAGGACCCCCGTTTCGACCGTAGCGCTCCAACACAAGTACATTTCCTCCGTTTTGCGGTACGCCACACCCCTCCCGATCAACAGGACCCCCGTGTCGACCGTAGCAGGTCCGTTTCCTCCGTTTTGCGGTACGCCACACCCCTCTCGATCAACAGGACCCCCGTTTCGACCGTAGGAGGTCCATTTCCTCCGTTTTGCGGTACGCCAGTCCTCGTTTCCATCGCCTCTTCCGTCCAAGCCCTCCCGATGAACATGACCACGCATTCCGTTCCGACCAATGAACACGACGACGACACTGTTTCTCCATTCCAACCCAGCCATGTACACGAGCCCTCACCGTACGTATGCGCGAGTAGGCGTTCGAGACCCCGCCCGTATGTACACATACGTGGCCGTATTTTCTTTCTTGCACCCTGGCCGCCTCTACTACGACATGTGCGCGCCTCTACATCCACCAGTATATATGTACGTACAGCGACCAGAATGACAACGCTATGTATGCTTCGACCAGGTGGGTCCCGACTGTCAGGCACTTCCTTGCCTGCGAAGATGTAGCTGGTGGGTCCCAGCAGTCAGGGGGGCGAATCATTTTTTTTGCCCAGACGCACTTCCTTGTGTGTGAAGGTGTAGCTGGTGGGTCCCAGCACTCAGGGGGGAAACGTTTTTTTTGCGAAATACGGTGGCCCGTCCGGTGGGTCCCTGCTGTCAGGTGGAGGAATCGTTATTTTCCGCGTAATAAGGAGGCACTTCCTTGCAGCCGCCATGGACCCAGCTGTCAGCCTCTCCACGTACAGTCCACGTCTGATGGAAGTCGTTCCTTGACCACGTTGACCACGCCGCGCCGAGAGCACCAGGGCGGTGGACGACGGCGAGGCCTAGGAAGGGGACGACGCGAAGCTGGTGAAGACGCGACAGTGGATGCCCACGCGGAGAGGAGTATGAGGGTACACTCGTTCGGCTGCGGTGTGAGGCTGCCGTCGCCGCAGGGCCTGGCCAGCGGTGGGAATGGTAGGGGCGGTGAGGCCTCCACGGCAGCACATCTGGCCACGGGAGGCAGGAGCAGGCGGCACGATCAGCGCTGCTTTGGGCGGCTGGAGCAAGAAGACCAGAGGTTGAAGAAGCACTACGGCCGTTGGATGGACATCGTACGGTCACTGGAGCTAGAATCGTTCATATTGACTAAGTTGACAAAGCCCTTCGTCCCCGTCAACTTAGTAGGCCCACAAGTCAGCCTCCCACCAAGGTGGGTCCCAGCTAGCCGGGGGAGTATTCATTTTTTTTGTGCGTAATAAGGAGGCACTTCCGGTGGGTCCGAGCTGACAGCGGGGGGAACGTTTCGACTGTACGAGGCCTCGCCGTCGCCCGAGAATAACAGCAGGTGTGGGTGAGTAGAGGGATGGTTAGGCCAGCGATGGGAGTACAATGGGGCGGTGAGGCCTGCGCGGCAGCAGAGCCGGCTGCGTTGAGGAGGGAGCAGGCAGTCCCGCTGGCGCCTGTTTGAGCAGCTGGAGCAAGAAGAGCAGAGATTGAAGAAGCACGACGGTCGTTGGATGGCCATCCAACAGTCACTGCTTGTGCGTCAACCTTTTTTTAGGAAAGCCACAAATCTGTGGGAAACAACATACAGCCCATCTGCCATTATTTCTAATAATTATAGCCCATTTGCTAATTATTAAGGTTTTTTTGGATCCCATATTCTTTTTGTTAGCATTACAGCCCATATTGTGGCCACGGTTAAAAAATTATACGAAATTTTGCATATTTTGGTGCGGTCCGAACTATTTTTAATCCCGAAATTTCGACTCACATTCAAACTGATTTTAAAAATAAATGTATATCAATATAAAATCCACCAAATTCTCCACGCATAAAAATTAATGTAATTTCAAATCTCGAAATGAAAAAAAGATATTTGAAACTAATTGTCGGTTTCATGTGTTTTAAAAATGTACAGCCCATTTCTCATTACTGATGGGCCATTTTCTCGGCCAGCCGAATGAAAGCTCTCCTCCTCGTCTTGAAAGATTTGCAGCCCAACAGGCCTAACAAAGCGACTTACTTGGCAAATCACAAAAAAACTGGGATGTGGCCGTGGACCCAGCTGTTAGCCTCTCCACGTAAAGTACTCTTTCGATGGAATGTCGTTGACCACGCCGCGCCGAGAGCACCAAGGCGATGGACGACGGCGAGGTCTAGGAAGGGGACGACGCGGAGCCAGGAAAGACGCGACAGTGGATGCCCACGCGGAGAGGAGTACGAGGGTTCACTGGTTCGGCTGCGGTGCGAGGCTGCCATCGCCGCAGGGCCTGGATAGCGGTGGGAGTAGTAGGGGGCGATGAGGCCTCATCGATAGCACAGCCGGCCACTGGAGGCAGGAGCAGGCGGTCTCCCCGGCGCTGGTTTGGGCGGCTGGTGCAAGAAGAGCAGCGATTGAAGAAGCAGCAGGGCCGTTCGATTCAAATCCAATGGTTACTGCTGCTAGAATCGTTTGTTGACTAAGTTGACAAGCCCTGCGTACGCGTAACTTAGTAGGCCCACAGGTTAGCCTCCCAACTGATGCGCCCCAGATGTCTGTGAGAGGAATCATTTTGTCGCGTAATAAGGAGGCAGTTGATTGCGTGCGGCCAGGCCAGCGGAGGGAGTAGGGTGGGCCGGGGAAGCCTGCGCGGCATCACAGCGGGCCACAAGAGGAGGGAGCAGGCAGTCCCGCCGGCGCTAGTTTAGGCGGCTGGAGCAGGAAGATCAGAGATTAAAGAAGCACGTCGGCCGTTGGATGGACATCCAACACTAACTGCTGCTAGAATCGTGTGTTCACTGACAAAGCCTTTCGTAAACCAGTCAGCCTCGAAATCTGTGGCGTGTACAGCCCATTTGCTATTATTTTTATATTTTTTACTCATTTTCTAATTCATATGGAATTTATTGCAGCCCGTTTTCCATTTTTAGAATTGCTGGCCATTTTCTAGTCAGTACCAGGGTCAAAAAATTAACTAAATATGTGGGAAATTTTGAAAATTCGCAAGTTTTTGCTCGGGAACGAAATATTCTTAATCCAAAAATTAATAGCCATAGTAAAACAAATTTAAAAATAAATTAGTACTATGTCATGTTAAATCCAATGAAATACGTATAAGATATCAGTGAAGAACAAAAACAAAAAAAGAAACTTATATCCCATTTGCTATAATTTTTTTGGAATTTTCAACCCCCTTTGATATTACTTTTAACAGACATTGACCATACTCTTAAGCCAGGCCGGAATGCATCCCTCCTCGTCTTGAAAGATTTTTAGCCCAGTAATTTGGAGAAAACAAATAAGCCTAGCTTGGGTATTCTTCAAAAAGAAATACTGGGCTAGCTATTTTCCCAAAGAACTGGTGCATGAGCATTTAGCTTTATTTATTTATTTATTTACTTATTTATGTTTAGGGGACCATGAGCATATACCTGGGCCGGATTCATGTGAGAGCCTCCCTTCCAGTTAATTATGGGCTTCTCTATTGGGCCTTCATCAGTGGGCTGCATGTCATCAACAAGTGGAAAATGTGTTCCGAGTTTCAAAAAAAATGTGTTCCGTACGATAAATAGTATGCGCTACGTACGGTACGGGGCACTAAAGGATCGAACCGTGCAACGACTTCCAAAACATTGTGTTTGTCGTTCTAACAACACATTTATTCAACCAACAGACGAAATATACTACTGATTGTACATTGAAAACAGCAGCAGCAGCAACCACAGCTGGGGGTGCAACAGAAGCAGTAAGCTGGCCAGAAGAGTGAAGACGCAGCTCTCTCTTCCAAACCAAACATCAGCCATCATTACAAAAGGGCTACCAAAAAAGAACAAGTGTATGCATCAAACTAAATAAAGTTCCTACTACACCAAGTGTACGCATCTAACTAACTGGCTCAGTTAGACGTTACTATTTATTAAGCTGTGGAGATTGGCTAACGGCTTGAACCAGATGGGTGCCTAACGGTGGAAACTCCAGCCAGCAGGTCGAAGTCTGATACTTGCGACCCTCTCTCCTACTTTGGGCTGTAGAGCGTGGCGACACATATCAGGGTATGGTGCATGCATAGACGCATGGTACGCTGTGTACACACAGTTTTGCTTGATGAACGAAACCACGCTGCCATCATGATCCTTGCCGTCGGTTATCTCCTGGTTAATCGGATAATTCAGTTCGACAAACAGAGAGCGTGTTCCAAGGATACTTACCAGCCTCCAGTCAAAAATTCCTGAAGGCCCAGAGAAGCTGGGATCCTGCTCAAAGACCTTGCAGTGATTGTGATTGTATTTCGCGAAACAACACGTCCAGCATGTGCGAACGATCATCAATCTTTCACCGTCGTCTGATCGAGCCAGGAACCACCTGCAACTGCCATGCCGCTTTTCTTTGAAAGGTTCTGGGATTAGGAAGGGTAGGGACACCAGGCGGCCTACAACATCATATCAAGTTGGAGTCAAATAAAAAAGGGCTCTTGGTTTAGTTAATCTTAAGAACAGCATGTTATGAGCATGAATATTTTTTCAGCAAATGTTGACAGTAATATAAGCAAGCCATCATGATATCATAGGAAAGTAACATACTGCTGTAACAGCCATTTGTAGCGATGACTGGAGTAGGCCAGCAATACGTCCAGCCATAGAAGGAGTCGACAGCGTAAATGAAGCCCTTGTGTTCAATTGCATCAGAGAACCATGGAGGATGTATGATCCTGCGATGGACGTGCAGATTTATCCACTTACCGCAGTGACCTGTCAAATAGGCGAGACTGCGGTTGAAGAACGCAATTAGCCTGAAGTCTTTATAATTCACAGATCTTGTGGGCACTTGGCAGATTACAACCTTGAGCAAATCAAACTTGGCATCATGTTGGCTACTGTAAGATTCCGAGTATTCTGGGCCATGGTGCCAAAGCAGTGCAGTGTTAATCGAAGGAAGGGGGATCAATCGCCGGGTGTAGACCTCCATGAGCATCCAGCTACCGCGACCGTCGACGAGCACCATCCAAGACGTGTTCATGCCGACCCAGTACATACCGTTAATGTAGTTGAGGCTGACGAGGATCAGATCACAGTCAAGGGGGTTGATGCTCGCCACCCTACGATCGTTATGCTATGTGACACGCCGTTTCTGAAGATCAGGCGGCATCAGCAAGCAAGGAGCTAGCTTAAAAAGCTCCGGCCTGAGGGCTTTGAGTAAACGGTACAGCCCCGACGAGCACGCGGCGAGCCATGGTACTAAGATTTTCCACACGCGAAACAATGAGCTTGATTACCTTTGTGGGGAGAAAATTCCATCCACTCTTTCAGCGGACGCTACTCGGTTCTGCCATTGTTAGTGCTTGGGTTTCGGACGAGGGGGGAGGCGCCTTAGCGGGGATGGAACATTGGACGAGATTATGTGCGGACAAAGATGGAGAAGTGAATATGTGTTCCGGGAAGTGGACAGGTGATGATGACTACAACACGCCGCTTGACTTACGGACACATACCAGCAGTGTAGGGTCATGTCGATGCCAGACAACTTTCTTGAGTGATCACAGTACTGGTACTCCCTGCAGTGCTATGCGCTAACTTACTTGAGTAGAGTAGTAGAGTACGACTCTGCTCTACTACTAGCACCGGAGGAGTAGTATATTCTAATCTAAAATAGTTACAAACTTCATTGCTCGAGCGTGGAACGACTATGAACCGTGCTCAAAGACCGTGTCTACGTGGTGTTTGGACACGGGCGACAACCTCAACGCCAACGGTGCTGCTCCCATTGCACCGTATGTGTTTCTGTCCTTCCTGTTCAAAATCGTGGTAGAATTCATGTTTCTACTCTGTATCCTACAACTATGCTAGTACACATTATTAGTTTCATCTCTGTTATAGCCGTCATGATTTATTTTGTGCTTATTCGGATTAAATCTCGTAGTAACTTGCTCATATATTCAACTGGCGCAACGTCCCCTACAGCCACTCCCGTTTCATGGACGGCCTGGTCAATGTTGGAATTTTGCTAGTAGGCCTTTATAAGGTGAGATCTTCTACCACTTGTATGAGCATGAGAAGAGAAGACCTACACGCGTGGGCAGCGACACTGGCTACGCCGAGCATACTTGGACTCTGCGGAGCTGGGACTTTCCTGCCGATGTGGACATGGAAAACCCATGGTGTTATTTGGACTCCAACAATGTGCACGGGGACTCTAAGGAGGTTCACCTGGACATCTGCATTTTCAAGTTAAATGTTGATCATTAGTCTTTGCTTAATGTAACCGCTGTCTAAGCATGTGGAGACTTCCATGCATGATCTTGCTCTATTGGAGTATCGCGCATGAATAAAAGTGTATCCATTTATGGTTTAGTCTAGAATCTTCCATGTATGAATTTTTACTACAGTACTGGTGAAATACTTATGATGAACCATTTCTTACATATCCTCTGCCCCCTCCCAAGTCATCCCGATTTAATCCCTCCGTCTAGGTGTATAAGGGCATGGTTAATACTTAAATAGTATAGCCAACTGTTGGCTACAAGAAAGTGCCATGTCATCTGTAGCCAACAGGTATAACAATGGATACTCAAAAACTAATTCTTGAAGATCATTTCCTGCAAAGCACAATAAGAGTTATTTCTTCACAAGTTTTGGATGCAGTTTGAATAGTTGAACGCTTTTGTTTGCAAAAGATACTTTTTATCTATTTCACCCGGATGTTTGTGAGCTCTAGAGATGAAATAATATCCGAACAAACCTATCCAAATGAACTAACCGAGGCATCTCCATATTAATTTTCTCTTGCAAGTCGTGCGTGGTCCCTTCATCGTGAAAATGCTCTGGCCGTCGCATTGATTTGCATGCATGGATAGCACCACCATATTTTCAAAGGAGGAGCGAGCTCTATATTTCAGCCAAGGCATGCATGATTTGAGAAATTATGGTTGGGCATGCATGTAGAAAAGGGAGGAGAGTAATTTGCATGCGAGGGATTAAAGGAAGGGAGGCCAGCGGCTAGGCATTCAAAGGAGGCCACATGCAAGATTACACAGGATCCAGATACTAGTCCCAAAACCAGTTCCTCTTTTTGCGGACATGCCTTGGTACGAAAGATTGACAAGTTAGGCCCTGTAAAAATGGATGGAGGGAGTAGTAGTACATGTAGAGGGCGGCGCTGCACGGGAGTCTCACCTCTCACCCCGCTCGTGGCGCGGCAGTAAAGCCGTCATATCACAAAACCCAACCACTCCCAGTAATAAGTGCCCTGGTAAAATAAACGGACAAGCAACCATCACATCCCTCCGTCTTTTTTGCATTTCATCTCTCTGCATTTACTTTCTCCGATTCATCTCGCACACTCGATCCCTAGCTACTACTCCTAGGGCCAGTTCTTTTGGCGTCTTCCCCAGCTTTTCCCATAGGACTAGTCACAGTGGAGAGTAACAATAAGGCGCCTCACTCATTTATTTGGGCTTCTAAACTACTATTCTGTCCTGGTTTATTCCTCACCATTGTAATTTGTGCTAAATTTTGACCAAATATTTAACTGGTTTTTCCTCACCATTGTAATTTGTGCTAAATTTTGACCAAAAATTTGACACAGATTACAATGGGGACCAATAAACCAGGACGGAGGTAGTAGTTATGGGATTACTAATCTAGAAGCCTAAAAAACTGGCCCCTGGTACTCCTACTAGTAGTAGTACTCAAGTTGGAATTCCAATTGCACGGCACAACCTGTTAGGCAAAAAATTCAATACAGGGTGTAGGAAGCGGTTTGGGAATTTGCATGCCTTTCCAACCAGTGAGATACTCCGTACAAAGTACGACAGAGAAATAACCACAGAGAAGGAAGCTAAAAGTAAACAATCAAACGAGCATTTTTGCATTTGTTTTGCATTGAATCGTTTCACAAGCTTGACTAGTGTTGTTTTTCCACTTTTACAAAAACCGCATCGTAATGTTAAAACGTGCATTTGCACGTACATAAGTAATAGTAGTACTCCCTCCGTCTAGGTGTATAAGTCTTCCCTCCTTCTTGGTCACGGTGCACAACCGAAGATGACTTATTGACCTAGACGGAGGGAGTAGCACAATCTGCAAGCATATATCGAGAGAGACGTGTAGTGTGATAGTATATAGTAAAGTTTGTGCTATATGCACGTACTTGCAAAATGCGTACGAATACACAAGGTTTCCAAACTTTCCCTTTTACATACTTAATTAAGGACGCTAAAAATTCCTAAACGTTCGGGATTTATCATTTGCGTCCCAAAACTAATGAGATCGCCTTACGAAACAAAAATTATACTCCTCCTAAAAGCCATGGCGCTCGCAGGAGCGCTTGCGGCGTGCCACGAGTTCCCTGGTGCGCGGCTGTTTCCCAGCGCGCCGACACAACGCCTCTTCCTCAGCCTCGCAACTCGCGAGGTGCTGATTGGCCGCTTGCCGGCGGGCGAGCGCGTTCTCACTGGTGTGGTGATCCGGCGCCAACAGGTACTCCTCCTCGCTGGAAGCGTGCACCCGGTCCACGTACCACCAAGTGTAGATGAGGCGCTTGGGCCCGACTGCACTCAGGGCATCGGCACGGGCGTCCTCCGCCACCCTCACGGCCCTCGCACGAGCCTTCTGCCAAAGAGCCAATTGCCTGACTCTCTCGGACGCGACATAGGCCTCCCAGGAAACTTGTTCCCCAGTGCGCGTCTCTTCCTCGGCCTTCTTCTCCGCCTCTATTTTGGCGCGCTCTGCTGGAGGCAAAGCCTCCCACAAGGCGACATCCATTTATTTCCAAAGCTCCTCAAGGCTGGGGGGCTCGGCGGGCGGCGCGGCGTTCTCCTCGTAGCGGGGAGCCGACGCGTCCTCCGGCGCGCGTGCTGGCGAGATTGGGAACGCCGACGCGTCCTCCTCGACGCGTCATGGCGAGGAGCGGAACGCCGACGCGTCCTCCTCGACTAGTGGCGGCGAGGAACGGAACGGCGACGCGTCGCGTAGCGGCGAGGAGCGGAACACTGATGCGTCCTCCTCGACTAGTGGCGGCGAGGAACGGAACGGCGATGCGTGACCGTCCACGCGGTGCTGCGAGGGGCTCCTAGGGCTTGGGAGGGGCGATGCCATGGTGGTCGACATGAGAGGGAGGGGGAGGAGATAGCGATGAACGTGAACGTGAGGGGGAGGAGATAGCGATGTCGTGGGAGGCGCAGTATTTATAGCGAGCAATGGCACACCTACGTAAGATATGGACTGAGCTGCACTGACTTAACTGTAGGTCCAGTTGCGTCAGTGACATGTGGGCCAGACCCATGTTGGGCCCATATGTCAGTGATCGAATACACCTGCAGTAAAGTAACAGCTACGTGGGCATATTTGTTGGAGTAAATTACGGGGGAGCGAAGGGGTGCAAATATTGCTGGTCACAATGGATTGGACGAGCGTGCAGGGAGGAGAGTCATGCATGCAGATTTTTTCACACGGGTGGAGTGGTGGGACCGCCGGAGGGAGAAGGAGAGTTTGGCAGGCATATTATTTCCACACATGGAGAGGAAAAGATTTGGATACGAACGGGCTTCCTGCAGGTATGGGGAACGGTGCATAATAAGTCATCTTGCATGTTGGGCTAGGTATATTCTCAAGTCATTAAAAACAAACACGCCCCACACATGTTCATATTTCAAGGTGCACTAAATTATTGCATGCGATGATTAAGGCTGGCCATAATGATGGTATCTTAGCACACGGGAATAGCAAACATGCTGATGTGGCAAAGAATTAAAGAAGAGAGGGGGGGTTAGAGTAACTACTGTTCATGCATGCATTGGTAAACACATTTTTTTGTGGAGAACGACAACACCAATTGAGTACTTTTGCAGACTTCAAAAATTATTCCACAATGTGTCAACATTCACAATGTCAAATCAATATTTTTACACTCATTATAAAATGTAGTTCTTATACTCATTATAATCAGTACTCCCTCCGTCTAGGTGAGAAAGTCATCTTAGATTGTGCACTGTGACCAAGGAGGAGGGGAAAACGAGAGATCTTAATGTTTATTTGCTAATTAATAGCATTGCATGCAATGAACTAACCACTGCATGTCGTGTTTGGTAGTCTCAAGTCATTAAAAGCATGCACACCCACATCTCCTATTGGTTGATATGTCAAGAAACAAGAAACAAGGTAGAAGTTAATGCACCACGCCTAAGTGTTTTGGGAATATTGTATCGAATGAGTGTACTGGTGTGGCTGGTTAATTAATATAAGGTGATGTTCAAAAAAAGTATAAATTTGGTCAAACACTTTGCAAATGGTTGACGGGAGTAAAAAAGGACGAGAGGGAGTATCATGCATGCAGAGTAGGCAAAAAAATTGCTTATCCCAAAAAAGGCAAAAAAAATTGCTCATTTATAGCCGGTCGAAGTCTCCAAGGGCGCGACCGCGCGAGGGAGGCGAAGGTCATGGGAGGCGCGATGTTTGACGGAATTAAGTGAAGTTACATCCACGCGCCGGCATGGCGTGCGAACAGGCAGAAGCTATACCGTCAGGCCTACGATATGGGTCTAGTAGACATGACATCTAGTGGGTCCCGCATAGTTCTCGAGAACTCTTTGGGGGCTTGCAACCGTTTATCCACCGGGCAAGCTAGCAACCCCACGCCGTTCGCACACCCTACTCGTCGCCGTATTCTACCTTACAACAGTTCGCTCCCAGTCGTCCCGTCCTTTCACATTAGTTCGCTCCCAGTTTTTTTTGCGGGGTACAACAGTTCAACTTCTCCTAACCCTCCTCCAAAATCCATGGCCTCCCAAATCTCCATGGTCGCCGCTGAGTACCAGGTTAGATCCATCACCGGCGATCAGTTTATGTTCATTTACACACGTGGATCCGAGACGGTGAAAGCATGGCTTGCTCGCTTCCTACGCATGTTCAATAGTTCAACGGATGAGTGGGTCGCTGGGCTAGATGTTGAGTACACCACAGTCCTGGGACGAGAGAAAGATCTAAAGGACGAAGAGAGGAAGAAGCCCGCCGTGATCCAGGTTTGCGTACATAACGTTTGCTTGGTCTACCACATATGCCATGTCGACGTTGAGTGCCAGGATTTTAAGAACTTCCTCAAGGACAAAAGAGTGAAATTCGTTACTGCAGGCTTTAAGAACGACAGTGACGTCCTGCGTCGGATAGGTCTTGTTGTAGGCCAGCCCTTCGATCTCCAGAAGGCAAGCCTGGTGTCCTCCTCTCAACCTTCAATGCTGACCCTGGCAGCAGCCATGATTGATCTTTCGTACGCTAAACTGAAGAAACCTCATCACGAGTTTCATCATGCATGGGAGTCGAAGACATTAGATGAAGATCACATCCTGTACGCAGCAATGGATGCCTACCTTTGTTTAAATATCTACAAGGGTTGGATGAAGAAGCAGAGCTCAGTGTCCGGTTCAAGCAAAGAAGCGTCGACGAAGAGGAAGAGGGACGAGGACGAAGCCGAGGACGTGGAATCAGACTCCAAATAGGTGGCAGTGCCGTCGCTCATGCTGGTTCTACTCCAGTGTCAAGCGGACTAGTTGCTTATTAGTTTATTTTCAAGGGTGTGTTGTGCTGAGGCCCCAACAGAACTATGTTTATGTTCTTTCTCGTTCTTTGAACTCTTTAGTACGTACAGTAGTACTAGTACTATGTCTTACTACTGTTCTTCTTGCAGTTGGTACTACTGCTCGTATCTTTGTGTTCCTACTGTACTTAATACGTTCGTACTAGTAGTATAACTAGCCGCCAACCCGTGCATTCGCACGGGCTAGTATATACATTGTTTCTAAACAAACTGAATTATTAAAACCCAATAGCATAAGACACATATACCAAAAATGATTTTATTTCTATGTCAAAAATACTACCAAAGTAGTATGTAAAAAAACCAATGGTTATTCTACAGTATATTATGCAGCCAGCAAGCTTTGATATGAACTGTCTGATCTATTTGTATATCAGCTAAACAAAAAAACACTTTAGAATTGCCAATGCCGGTAATGGAAAACTAATAAATTCATATATATCAATGGATATTGAGACATATTCACACAACTAATTTTACTTGCTAATCTTAACCAACTAACTTAAGTTTGCAAGAAAATTCCATGCACACTTTCTTCTTTTATTTTAATCTAAACAATGGTTTTGTGCTATCACGGTATTCACATTCCTATATGTTGACACAATTCTTGATGGCATTAAGATCAACATTATACTAACTCGTGTTACATGTCCTCTTTTGAGATTAGGTTAATCTCCACCAAACCTGTCGTGCTCCCCCACTTATCCTTATAACTTGTTAGGAAGTAGTTCCAGCATAATCAATTATCTTGATATGAGTAGCCGTGCCAAAGAGTACTACATGTCATGTTTTTTACATCACGAAATTCCTGCAAGAGTGGATAGAAATCTCAATTAATAACACTAGCGAGATATCTATAGGAGCTCTCAAAAGGCAACATCTTACATCGTACAATTATAAAATTAGATGGGATAAATAGTTCACTTATGACCCAGATATATAAAGGCGAATAACTGTGAGGACATCCTCTCCTGTATAATCCATCCTTTTTGGGCAACTCTTGGATAATCCATCTTTGGATGTAAAAAACGAAACGGGCATGCAATCGTGAAGTCTAATAGGATAGCAAGCCTGCAGGACTTGTCGTCCTTTGCATCAACACAAATAATATATTATCTTCCCTCATCCTCCAAATCTGAACATCAATTTTTTAATCTAAATTCATGGAAATGGACATGTAGGATACTGGGTGTCATCATTGATCACGTTCGTCGTAAATATGTGGATGGAAAGATTGCCTAGGTTCATCCAACTGAAAAGGCTGAGAAGAACAAAAATTGAATATATATGGGAAACCTCAAGGTGCAACAACTTATATATTATAGTTAGAAAATTAGATTAAGAAAAAGTATACTTATACTACCCGCATATATGAAGGCGAACAACGGTGACCCTTTGAAAAAAGTATACTTGCTATCCTCTCTTTGATAATCCATATTTTGTTGTGGGCAGCTCTTTAATGTTCCATCTTACAACATTATGAGCAAAATGGTTCAAACACACACTCCTTGAATTAGGACTGCAAGTCTGTACAACCTGTGACCCTTTGCATCAAAAAATTATTATATTAATTAGCTTGCCTTGGAAGTTGGAATCCAGATCCAAAACAGCAAATACCAGAAAATAAATCTAAGTGAATCAAAATCCACTCGAGATTCTAAGCGACATGATATTTCTCACATAAATATTGGTAGTTTTCAAATTTGAGTAGATTAACTATAAATGTCAAAGTGATACGACGTAGATTGCACAATTAAATATGTAGATGGAAAACGATGTTTACTTACAATCCACATATATGATAAGAAATAAGGGTTAGTAAATTCTCTCTGGGATGGTCAATCCTTCTTTTTTTTGTCCACTCTTTTATGTTATTTATTATGACACATAAATGGGAAAACAACACATACACACAAGGTGTGCAGTCAAATAGGAACACATCCGCAAGCATCTTACATCGACTATCTACTTTTGACTATATGATCTCTTATCAACCTAACGAATGCAACTGATAGCTGCGGTCAGATGCAGGAGATGGGTGTTTGAAAGTCATGAAGGAGATGGAAGCAACTCCACCACATCATGACCAGAGCACCTAGCGTGCACGCTCCAGTCACCTAGCAAAACTCATCTGAGTAGAAATTAGAAATTAGAGGAGAGAGCCATACACACCTACAGTACATGCCAGTATGCCGCACACACGGACAAAATGGCAATTCCTGCTTAGCCCGTGTTCAGTGGCAGGGCTGATCCCGATGTCATGTCTCGTGTGAAGAAAGGGTGTCGATTCCTTCAGAGGCTCTCGACCTGGACGGGGCTATTAAGAATTCGGGGGCAGCGAAGCCTGTTTCCTCCAAGACGTAAGTCATGAATGATCGGGCCTCCGATGGCAGCAAAGCCTATTGCGGCTAGGACCGAGATTGGCAGCTAGTGTTCTGTCGCAGCACGGATCTCAGTGGTGCACCAAGGGACATATGGGAACAACTCAACCGATCTTGATATAAGCTCCATTGTGTTTTGGTCTATGGAGTTGCGTTTGAATACAATCTTAATACCAATTCGGCTATGTTTTTACATAGGAGATCGCCTCGCGAATATGCATCTTGCGGCATCGGCCAGGGTGTAGAAGTATTCTACAATTTGATCTTCTCCACCATGCTGACAAAATACATGGATACGCTTCCATGAGTCCAGCTTGACACATAATAGGAACAAAATCTTAAAGGAATAATTAATAAAGAAAGAAAGGGATAGGATTCCGCCAGGAATCCATTTTAACGTGATTGCCTTTCTTTGTCGTGCGAGTGATTTTCGCTGGTAACTATTTTTTTTAAATTGTTTCTATTTCAGATATACGCATCCAAGAGTGCAGGTTGACACATAATAGGAAAAAAATCATAAAGGAATAATTAATAAGAAGGAAAGGAAGAGGATTCCGCCAGGAATCTTTTTTAAGGTGATTGCCTTTTTAACGTGATTGCCTTTCCTTTCCCATGCGAGTTATTTTCGCTAATTTTCGCTGGTAACTATTTTTTAAATTGTTTCTATTTTAGATATACGCATCCAAGAGTGCAGGTTAACACATAATAGGAAAAAAAATCGTAAACAAATAATTAATAAGAAGGAAAGGGAGAGGATTCCGCCAGGAATCCTTTTTAATGTGATTGCCTTTTTAACGTAATTGCCTTTCTTTCCCATGCGAGTTATTTTCGCTGGTAACTATTTTTAAAATTAATTTTATTTCAGAGATATGCATTCAAGAGAAACAGGAGAAGAATACGTGAGGCATACTTTTTAAGGCGAATTATGAGTTTGGTACAGATACGTGAAGAGATTGTGAGTTGGGGCACGGGAGAGAGATACATGATTTTTATTTCTCATTGGAGAGATAAGGTGAGACGTGAGAGCTTGAGAGACTAAGGTCATGAGAAGATATATGTGAGTTTTTTTTCGGTTTATCTTTTTCTCTGAGAGTCCATCTACACCGTAAAAATACGGCCCCATCAGATTAATGGCTCGTAAAATCTAATTAACGTGGTAATTCTTAGGGAGTCTGTAATTAGTATAGGTATAGATTTGGGTCAGTCGATTTGTGAAAGAAGTTTGACGGAGCGAAGGAAGAAGACGATAGAAGAGGTGGAAGAAGCCCTTCTAGCCATCCATGTTGCATCAAATGGCTCACATGAGTCGACTGACCCAAATTGCTCCTTCAGATTGTAGGATCCACGTGGCATTTAAGGTCTCGAAGGTAGATTCCGCGTCCGCACCGGGTTTGCGGGCTCGACGCACGCGCGACCGGCTTCCGCCGCGACAGCCACCATGCGTGCCTCCTCCGCGCGGGCGGAGACGACAATGACACGCTAGTTCCTCCTCGCCGGCGTGCTGGAGCACGCGCTCGTCCTCCTCTTCGTACGCTGCCTGCATAGACGCGGCTCCACCAGCTGCTCGCGTGCTTGGCAGCGCGGCGGCATCACGAGGAGGGACTGCAGACGACATGAGCGGGCGAGCCTTCGGCTTCATGGCACAGGGATGGCGGCGACACGGCAGTGATGGGCGAGAAATTGTTGGCCGGAGCAGGCGGGCGCCGGCATGCGCAACAGCGGCGGCGGCATATTGACGAGTGTGCGTGTGGGAGCTTACTTTAGTTTTAAATATAAGGTTGGTCAAACTTAAAAAAAACCATACTAGTACACGTAAACATTAGACTTAGGCAGTGCTTTTATTAGTTAGTACCACAGCCACGATACGGAATCCTGTGCAAGCGCGTGAACCGCGGTCGATCGAACGGTGCGTCACCGTGTCGCGCTCGAAGGACATCCACCGAACCTTTTTGTGTGTGTGTGAAAACAATCCTCGAGTATTACTCAACTTTTTTTCTTGTGAAAGTTCTTGACGCTGCAATATTTCCATATATTTGAATTTAGCTGCAGTTCGTGTTTATTTGGATTTGGACGTTTTAGGTGCGCCCTAGTTTTTTTTAATACTGATTTTGTGTGTGTGACTGAGAGAGAACGTGTGTATGTGTCCATATGTGTGTTGTGGCAGAAGGGCAATGTGGAGACGGTGTGCGTGTGATACAGACATAGAGAGGTGTGAATGTGCAAATTATCATGCATGAGTGAGACATAGACAGATGCCGATACGTTGTGTATACATGAGAGAACGGTCTTCTAGTTTACTTGTGTGTGTGTGTGTGTGTGAAAGAGAGAGAGAGAGAGAGAGGAGCATCCGTGACACAACAACCATCTCTCTCGATTCGTTCGTCCCTCGCACGGTTGCATGCAACACATGCATCAACGCGCACACTTTGACACCCTCACCCGGCCCCTGCCCACCTCAAGGCCCTCACAATCTCTTCGTGAATACCCATTTCTCTCCTTAGGTTTGTTTTCTCTCAATATCTGACACACACACACAGAGAGAGAGAGACACACGCAGCACAACACACACACACACACACACACTCCCCCGCGCACACAATTCATCCCCATCCAAGGTTATACGGCGACCACTCTCGCTTGTGCTTCTTTGCAGCACAACATGCACAACACCTCAATCTTCAAAGAGGGCAACGAGCAGATCGAAGACGGCGACCACACCGCGCTAGAGAATGCGGGGTCATTTGAAAGCAGGGTGATGTGACGACGGCTCACTGACTCGTCTCCCCGCCCTCTCTCTCTCTTGCACAAAATTACCAATCCCTCTCTCCCCCGCACAAAATTGTCAATCCCTCAACCCACGAGATCCTTCCCCTCTCGTCCATTTTTTCCTGCTCTCTCATCAAACATGTTGTCTCTTCTCCTTCCATGTATACAGAATCCAGATGCACACGCATCTCATGTATATTGCATGTATGCATCTTTCTCACAGACCTAACTTCTTCCTCTCTCTTTCTCTCTTTCTCTCTCTCTGTCTCGTTAGGTTTGATTCCTACTCTCTCATCCACATACATACAATCTTTCCTGCCCTATCTGCTCCATCTTTAAAAGCTCTCTCTGCACGTTTCATTCACACATTGGGATATGTCAAAATGTTGCTTCTATAATGGCTGATGTAGAGTTATGGTTGTTCTTGTTGCATCCTACAAAGTAATAACTATGAAATGCATTTAGATTCTCATTTGACTGGGATTATGTGAGTTTGAGCATGTTGTGAAGTACTATGGACCTTGTATACATCTTGGGATTCGACAATGATTGTAACTATTGAATTGTATAGACCATTACATTGGAATTCAATAGCCTAATATATTGATTTCACAATTTCAACAAATGATTAGTTCACTACAAACTAAGAAAACAAATGTGTACTCCCTCCGTTTTTATTTAAGTCCGCGTATTAGCATTGGTCAAAGTCAAGTTTTGTAAACTCTTAGAAAGCTTATAACAAAAAATATTAACATATACAATAAAAAATAAATACCATTAGATTCATTATTGAATGTACTTTCACATCATACATATTTGTTATGGTAAATGTTTATATTTTTCTATAAACTTGGTCAAACTTTAGGAAGTTTGACTTCGGTCAAACCTAATATGCAGAGTTTACTACTACTACTCGCTAGTTGCTTAGCCGAATCACTCAACACGCCACACGGGGAGTCCAGTGTCACAAAATTTTGAGGTCGGCGGGAAAATCTCCCGCGACCCTGATTCGAGCAGTGGGAAGTTACCATCATAGCCTTCGGAAACAGGCCTACAGATGACGCTTGGTAGGGGGCTGTTTTCGTAACTTCAGGTTCACCCTACCCAGCCAACCCCACCCCTACACCCAGAGTAGTACACCTGAATACTCCCCATTTTCTATCCCCACCGCAAAATAGACTTCTCCACGGCACCACAGCCTTCGTGCTCCTCCCCTTTACATCGGCACACTCGTCCACCGCAGCGCATCTGCCTCATCGACGACCTCATACGCCGCACTGGAGCCGGTCCACCGTCGTCGTCGTACACAGAGCCTCTTCCCCGGCATCGTCTTCCACGGTCTCGGATCTGCTTCCCGGAAGCCGACGCCAAGCGCAGAAGTACCACCGTCATGGACAATGAACTGACTCTCGTTGCCGACCATGACTCACAGAGGCCGCCGCGACCATCATTCTCCTCCTCGATTGGTAATGTGTGTATTGAATCACTTAGCAGTACATGTGCAGTTTCATACCTACCCTTCAAATTTCCTGGGTGCTATTGTTCCCGTAAAAGCAATTGGTTATAGCCTTCATTGTCCAACAGAATATCAGCTTGTAATTGTGCGTCGCTCCTGTATTGCGCTGTGCTTGGGTAGGTTTTTCATCTGCAACCAGTAGTGTGGCAAATGATGGAAAGGTTTTTAGAACTAGCAAAATGCCTATGCGTTGCACGCATCAAGATGCATTTGTATGAGTAGTTTATCTTGTTGGAGATGCTCTATCATGGCAGACGAGTGCTTTAATGTTGCCCACAAGATGCGCGAGTATTACTAGTAGTATATTTTTCTTGCCATGTTGAGATTTTAAAACCACAAGTGCGAACATGCAGAGGAGCAATGAAGACCAAACACGGGATATTCGGGACATCTTCAAGGAGCGTGGAAAGTTAAAGAGGAGCTGCATCGAACCTGTAAAACGAGCTTTGGTAAGTAACACCCTTTCAATTACTTTCGTGTAGCCTCGTGTTCTTCGATGTGTATATGTTGTAGTTTCTGTTTCTCTTAAGCGTGGTGTTCTTCGATGTGTAATAAGAAGAGTCTTAATCCTCCTAATGCTTTCGTTTTTAGCTTGATGTAGGAAGTGGGTGTTCTCACCTTGTAGTCTGTTTTTATTTTTATTTTCCTTTTGAATTCACTTCTCCGAGTTCTGTTTATCTGGCTTCTACTAAATGGATCTAGGTTGCTCTGAGTATTGATCTAAAAAAGAAGTAACTTCATGTCAGGATGCAGTTCCTGCGAGGAGGGAAGTATGGTCAACCTCGAGATCATGTTTCCAAAATGAGGCTGGATTACACACAAGGTGCCAGTTCCCTAATGATGTTGGATTAGACACAAGGTGCAAATTCCCAGATGATGCTGGATTACACACAAGCCAGGTGGAGTCGTCAGCTATTCGTGTCCTCGTGGCATTAGTAAAGGCTGAAAGAAAGCGTGCAGCAGCCCTTGAGAATGTAGCTGAGTTCCTGAAGAAGCGAAAAGAGCAATCAGATGCTCTCTTCACCCAAGCCAAAGAAGAGATGGAAGAAACCAGAAATAAGCTAGTAGAGGCAGAGCAGGCTAGGCGTCTCCTGCTATCTAAAACTGTTGTCAATACAAAATTTCCTTCATAATAGCTAGGTTCAAATGTTTATCCAGTCAGCATGCTTGTTGTGATGTCCGTGCATCTACTGATGTGGCACAAAATGTTTTGTTTCGGGTCATGTAATAACAGCAATTACTTTCCAAACAATAACACACGAAGCATTGGACATGGTATAGTTCACGCGCAAGCCCGACATTCCAAGTTCAACTTCCACATCAAACTCATGTTCACAAATATCTGCACATTCATACATAATGTCCACAACCATGTTTCACTTCAAAGCCAAAAAAATGTGAGGAGAGTTATAAATAAAGAAAATCCTCTACTAGTTCCTACTACCAGTGCGAGCACAACAAGTCAAGACCATGCGTAAATTAATTATATTTTAGTCATTTTTTGTGTTCTAAAATGCCTGTCGGCTCGCGGAAGGACGTGTTGCCGGCACACGCGCGAATTCAATAAAGGCAGGCGGGGCAGTCTTAAGCTGGTTGCACGCGGTGAGGAGGCGTGCTCAGCCAGGCCTGCAGCGAGTGCGGCCCTCTTGGCCGGCGCGCCGGTTCAATGCCTGCGCTATGAGAGGTCGCGTCCGTGTCAGAGCAATCACTCCCTCCGAGTCGTTTTTTGTTTGGGTATAACAAAATCTCGTTTTCCATTCACATTTTACAAGTAAAGTTCGTGGACAAACTTTGACCCAAAGTACGATGGGGACTAGTAAACCAGAATGGAGGTAGTAGTTTTTTTAATCGAAGAAGGGTTTCCCCTTCCGATTTTCATTAAAGAAAACCAGCATCTAAATCTAAACCATAGTATTTGCCCTAGAACTACCAGGTTCAACATCTCGCAACATAAACCCATACAACCTCCATCGAAAAAAAACCATACAACCATACGCCAAGGAGGTACGTAGTACTATGAATTCCATTTTCGCTCCATACCAATCGTTCTAAAAACTACTTACTACTTATAACACGCCATTGAAAATCGGAACTCTTAACCCCGCTAAAAACGATATTTTAAACGTGGCTACTCGATCTGTGGCAACTGGCGAGCCACCGCGCTCCAAGTCGTTCACCTGTGGTCCCGACCATCAACTCCTACGGATCAAATTATCACGCGAGCTGACTATTCCTACAAAGGTGCTCCACCACGTACCCGGTACCCGCGAATGCAGCAATCGTGCCCCTAGGGTTTTAGAGTTTATTTGTTAATGTCGCCTTTACGTAACACTCATGTGTGCGAGACAGCGAGAGGCCGACTGCGTGCGTGCGCCTCTTCTCTTCGTATATGTACTCCACCATTTGTCTGGTGTCCAAAAAATTATAATAACTACTAGCAATGTGCCAATGCGTTGCCACACGATCAAAGTAGATTAATCATTAATACATATTCACCGATTTGATAGAAAAAAGTCTAGCTTTGAAATACGTATATCACTAAAAATATGTTATGTTTCACTCAAAATATATTCCTTTGGCGGTTTTGATGAGATAAGGGAGGAATGTTGTTGGTTTCAAGATTCGAGAAGTGGTATATGTCTAATTTCTACTCTTACTAGCAAGATGCCCGTGCGTTGCACGGAACATCAGGATCTTGTGGGAGAAAAAGATGAACGAGGGAAGGCCTTATCTGCAAATGTGGTGAAGAATGTGGGTAAATTGCCATATTTTCCTTCCTATCCGTCAGATATAAATCAGACGACCTACATTGCAGGATGGCAGGCCCACCATCATCACCAACTCTATTTTTTATACCTACTCTTATAATAAGCATTGTCGGTGATGATCGTGTGCCTGCCATCCTGCAATATAGGCCGTCCAATCTATATCTGACGGATAGGAAGGAAACTATGGCAATTTTGCAAAAGATACCCACACCCCTCTCCACATTTGCAAATAAGGCCTTCCCTCGTTCATCATTTTCCCCCACAAGAAAAACTACTCATACAAATGCATCTTGATGTTCCGTGCAACGCATGGGCATCTTGCTAGTTGTTGCAAAAAGCCCATATGTGTGAGAGAGAGGGCGAGTGGAGGAGGACAGAGTGCATGTGTGACAAAGACACAAGGAGTGTGTGTGCGATAGGTATCAGCTTAAAATGAGGCGATAGTGTGTGTGTGTGTGTTTCACGATCGAGAGGGCGTGTCTCAAGAAGGGAAGAAAAATCTACATAGATACAAGGAGCGGGAGAGAGACATGTATGCGATGGTGGAAGCACGAGTGTGCGGGTGTATAAACCTATCTAGAGGCTAGCTAGTCGATAAATGTTTGTGAGAGAGATACGAGTCGGCGTGCGAAAGCGAGAGTTTTGTGTGTATGAGAGAGACGGTAGTCGGGAAGGGAGTGGAAGCAGGAGTTGTGTGTGTGTGTGTCTGTGAGAGAGAGAGAGCAGACGGTAGTCGGGGTTGTCTGATCGGTAAACAAATGAATAATGTCAGTCTGGGATGGAGACAAAAAGGAGACCGCAACAAATGTTGTGTCTACAGGAGAGATAGAGAGAGTAATTTTAGTGGTATGAGTCATATGTAGAGACATATAGGGTGTGTGAGAGAATCCCATAGAGAGAAAGACAAAGTGAAAGACGAGTGGAGACTGTGTGTTTGGCGGTAAAAAAGAAAGCTTAGGTACCGAGTGATACCAGAGAACAGTAGAGACGTGAGAGATAATGAAAACCGTGTAATGTATAATGATAGGGAGAGTGTGACACTTCTTAAGGGAGACCTCGAGAGACCATGTTTGTGAGGATAGGAGCAACATGAAGTGAGCGTGCGGGTGAGCTGGAGAAAAGAGAGTGATAACTACCTGAAGGAGCATGCATGCGAGAGAGATGGGCGTGAAAGGAGTGAACAAAAAAGGGATTCAAATATTTGAATTCGAGATGATGATACATGTAATCCATACTCGAACCAAAATTGATCTATCAAACATGCATACTCATATGAATTCACGCACATCTATGTTATTTAATATGTAGATATTACTAATCCATACATTTTAGTAGAACATAATTAGGTTAATTTTTTTCGAATTCAACCTTAAGATTTTGAGATCGTTGTATTTGTAAATCATATTATACATATAAAGGAGCAGAATTCTTTGTTGTGCTTTTGAAAGTATATATAAAAAATGATGTATATAGAATGTAATTCCAATTGAAAATGGATCCTGCCCGAAAAAAAGAATACAAACGGGATTCGAATTGAGTTGGCACGGTAAACGTGCACTCTGCAAAATTTGAACGAAGCGGGGAAAGTCGCAGTAACCGCCCGAAACCAAAATCTACGAGATGGAAATCACTACTACCTATCCCTGCCATGCAAAGCCTATATGCTGGATTTCTATAGGTTTCGATAGGGGTAGGTTTGTAATTTCACCCAAACGTGATGTAACAGCCTCTCACCCGGATTCATACACGGTGGGCGTCAAAACACAGTGTGTCCTCGGCCGAAATCGACTCCCTCCCCGATTCATATTCATACACGGTGGGCGCCAAAAACAAACTCTCGTCGGCAAATATTCGGTGCATGCGAGATTACCGTCCTATCCCCAACCGACTAGTGTTGCTGTGATGTAGTAGAAATTTGAAACGGGGGCTAAGTTTGTAAATTTCCTCGCATTTGAGACAAGCGTGCCCTGAATACATGGTTCCCCTTCCTCTCTACCTCCCTTTTCCCCATTCGTACTCCGTGAGCGCCAAAACACCCTCTCCGCCCCACCCTCCTCCGTCCGCCACCGCCATCCGCCACCCCATCCACCGCCGTCCTCCTCCACCATGCCGGAGCTGATACCCTAACACCGCCGTCCATTACAAGAGATCGACCTCTCTCATCCACGGCTTCGGACCGGGATCCTTGCATCCCGTCCTCTCGCTTCATCCCCGTCGTCATCCAGCTTGCCGGCGCCGCTCCTACGACCGTCTCGTCCACCGCGCCCCGCCGCCACCGTCTACCCTCCTAGATCTGCTTCCACGCCGTCGACATCCATCGCTACCGCAGCACCGTCAAATTCTCAGCAGATGCGTACACGGCGCCGCACCAGAGGCGGTACTCTTTCGTATCCACTCAACTTATTTATCGCAGCAAGAAAATAGATCGCCACTGCTTTACTCCGATTTCTTATCTTGGTTGCGAAGTTGCCTTTGTCCGGTTTGCACCTTCAGATCCGCCATGGCACGGTCAACACCATACTCGCAATGCTCATGGTTTTCCCCTTTTATATTCCACACTAGTTAAATCACAGTAGACTAAATTTCAAAATTGGGTCAGTCGATTTTTCAGAGCTCGCCGGAGTTTGCCGGTGCGATCGAAGGGGCTCGGGTGGGGACGGTGGTTGTGGGGGCGGTGGTGGGGCCTCGTCGAACGAAGAAAACTCGACGCGGGTGGGGGCGGGGGTGGGGGTGGGGGTGGCGGAGGAACACATGCGGTGGGGCCGATGGTTCGGCCTGCGGCCCGTGCAGTGTTCTGTATGGGAAGCACAGTATGTTCCTTGTCAGGAAGGGGAGCAGGGACATCTGCAGTCTAACAGCTGATAGAGCTGGCATGTACGTGATCGATAGGCTTTCAATTACTAGCGGCAATACAACACTGTAATTTCCAGCCAGTTCCACTTTCCCGATTTATATATCCTGGTTATGGTGTACCCCTGTTATGTACACTATGATCTGCCTAGTTGTTGTGTGCTCTTGTTATCATGGTTTGGCAATAAACTCTCTATACAGTATATTATGAACCTATCATCTGCCAGCTATCCTTACTTCTGGAGCCTATTTTTTGTGTACTTGTGCCAGATTATATAAATGCACGCACCATATTACAGCAGACATGAGCTCTCTCATCAGAATCCAGTGATAGCACACAAGTGTTTACAGGGGCGCCCCTATATTGGAATATCATCTGCATTACAAAGATAATCTCACAACTATTTATGTTTTCATGGTTCTCAGATATCATACGCAATTACAGTGAATATCAGAATCCGCGCATCAGAAGAATATTGTGGAACACTGCAATGACTTACAAAATTGGCACCAAGGCATTGAGTGCCATTCTGGAAGCAATGAAACTCATACGCTCCCCACCTGTTGATTCTTGTTCAGAATATCATCCTAATGACTATTCTAACCTCGAGGAGTCAAAGGCAGATGGCCTGTCCTGTTCACCCATCAAGGTGCCTATTCTAATTTGGCAAGGTTTTATTGATTGCATGTATCTTGCATATGTTGTCTTGCATTTCTTCTACTTTGTTGCACCGCCATCTGCTTAGTTTACTCATCATATATGTCGAGATGCCATGCCCATCCATTATCAATACATATTACGTCTGTCATCGTACCATGTTTTTCCACTCAAATGATGTTATGGTGCATCAGACATCAAAAAGGAAGAGGGTGATTGCCGAACCTGAAGGAGCACCAGCAAAGTCCTTAAAAACGTGGTGGTGCTGGAGAAATCAGACAGCACCCCACTTATATTGGATGTACAACCAGTGACACAAAATGTAGGACCGACTCCAGCAGACTGTACCCATACTTCACTGGCCACACCACTAGCCCCACCACACAGGACCTGCACTCCAGCAAAAGGTATACCGATTTCATTTGCCATAGCACCAGCTCTACCACAGAAAAATCCCACTCCAGCAAAAAGTACAACAAGTCCACCGGCCGAAGACCTATCCCAACTGCAGAGACGGCCAATTCCTGCAGATTGGAACCCCATTCCTTTTATTCCCAGTTTAAAAGACAATGCTTTCAATGTTGTTAGGGACTACGTGCATATATTCCCATCATGGGAAGATTGTTGTGAAGACAAACACCATTTTCACATCTTCCTGTCCAACTTACGTGTAAGTGCTATTATTCATGGTTATTATTTTCCTGTTTTCTGCTGATTGAACACATCAATGATTTACATTACATTGTTGTAACTAGGCGAGGGTCAATCTGGATAGTCATGACGAGCAAAGCTTGCTTATGCTTTTCAAGGAAGCATTGCAGCAGTATCGGTGTTACTTGAGGAAATCACACTTTGATGGCAAGTCTATAAACGAATTTCTGGTCAAGTCTCCTGTGCTAACTTTAGAAGACATTGAATGGAAAAACCTTGTTATGCACTGGTCTCGTTCCCAGGATGAGGTACTGTCTATGAAATCACATGACAATTTGAACTTCTACTTTTCCGCATGTGCCTTACGGATCTTTTTTGCAGGAAATCTGCTCGAAGAAGAACTCCGGTTTGACAAGAACGACAGGATATCGCAAATATGCTGCCCGCTGCTTTGCTCTTGTTAGTACCTGTTGTCCTGTATCACTGTACTTGCATACATACCTGGTTCATTATGTGACAGCAGTATGCATGATGGCTTGCTTGTCAATTGTTCGCTCCAAATTATCTGATCTGTATGAATGGTTACATTAGTGTAGTATATCCAATGCCAATGTTTTTTAGCTCTGCATTGCTCTTGTAAGTACATGCTGTCCTTTATCAGTGTACTTATAATGACAGGTAGTTGTTCATGTACCATCACTCTGCAGCTTATTTTCCTTTGCCCTCCATTTTCTACACATCAGATCTATATTTACTCTTACCATAAGGTTGGTACTGAAGAAGTTTAGCTCTGCATTGCTCTTGGCTGTACCTTTTGCATGTATCGCTGCACTTACATTTATAGCTACTTGGTTATGTAGCATCACTCTTCATCTTATCTTAAATATTCTCCATTTTTTCGTATATTATCACATCTATATTTACTCTTAACAAAATGTAGAATAAAGGCAATGATTTTGAAGAAGATTCTGTGGTAAACCTCTTGAATTGCCCCCCCCCCCCATCAGCATGGACAAGGCCTTTATAGAGCCTGTCTTCACCAATAATGTAAGTTTGTCCATCTCAAGCCTTCAAACTTTGTTGTATATATTTGGTTAGGCATGACTGCAATAGCTGTTTATTTTTGGTGTTTGCATCAAATTGCTTGTTTAAAGTTTATTATGTGTAGTTCATAAACAAAAGTTTGTCCTTTCTCAATTTAAGTTTTCAGTTGTACAACCAAGTTCCTTCTTCATACCATGTAAATTAAACTATACAGAGCAAGTGATCTTCTTTTGCACTGCATGTATGCTTCTGTTCTTCATCTGTAATCCAGTGGTGTGGTGAACCTACCCACTACAGCACAATGTCATATTCTGCAATGTCCTAACTATGAACAATGTCATATCATTCTACTATTATTTAAACAGTCTCTTTGTTTGCCAATCTAAAATGGTATAAATTGACAGCACACTAACCATTGATACTTATGAGTTCTTGATCTGTAATCCAGTGGTGTCGTGAAGCTACCAACTCCTTCACAATGTCATTTCCTACCATGTCTTGACCTGAACAATACCATATTGTGTTAATGCAAATTTAAACTGTGTCACTTTATTCGTCAGTAAGAAATGTGATGAATTGTCAGCACTGATACTTTTATGTGCAAAACCTGTCATCTGTCTGCTTGTTTATCTTTCAGAGTGAGGAAGATACAAGTGTTGAACAAGCGCAGTCTCATCATCTTGCTCAGTTGCTTGCCCTGCAGCTCCCCAGTAGGGCTAACCTTTCTTGAACTCTATTGAAGTGTTGTCGGTTTTATATATTATTTTTTCGGCGTGTTTATTTGCACTGGTGGCGATCTTTGATGCCCAGTGTATGTAATCTGCTATCTGCTTGTGCTTTATTATCATAATGGCGAACTTTGATGCCCAGTGGATGTAATATGCCGTAATTTCTTTATTGTATAGTCTAGGTTTTTTCTTATTCAAGATGCTACAGTTATTTTACTGTATATATATCCTGTCTTCGCAGTAAACCGGCTAAACCGTAAAATTACTGTACATAATCGGGCCGTCATGCAATCACGATGTAGGTTGGGCCTGAAACGTGCCGATCAGCTCACGGGCCGGCAGCAGCCCGAAATGAACCCCGACCCATGATTGTGCGAATCAAATCACGGGCTTTTAACAGGCTGAAAAATTGTCTCGGTCCTTATTTGGCCCAATCAAATATCGGCTGCGAGCAGGCCGGATGCAAACCGGGCCGTAGTTAGGCCCAACTATATGACGGGCTTTTAACAGGCTGAAATTAATATAGGGCCGAAATGTTAAACGGGCCCTTAACAGGCCAAAACTAATATCAGGCCGAATTACTAAGTGGGCCTTTAGCAAGTGGGCCCAAAAGCATAGTGTCCAGTTGACGGGCCAAATCTGATATGGGCCATATTTGAGCCCAAAGCGTCTTAAAGGGCCGGACCTAATCTAGGCCGTAATTTGGCCCAGAACGTGGTAGGCCTTTAACGGGCCGGATCTCATATGGGTCACTATTAGGCCCGGAGTGTGGCAGGCCATTAATGGACCGGATCAAATATGGACCGACATTTGGCCCAAAACATGGCAGGCAGTTAATGGGTCGGCCTACTAGGGTACTCAAAATCTTGTGGGCCTACAGCTGGGCCGGCCCATTAATGTCGGCAAAATCTCGTGGTCCTTTAGCTGGGCCGGCCCATTATGATCCGCAAGAATCTAGTGGGCCTTTACCTGGGCCGGCCCATTACGGCACACAAAAATCTTATGGGCCTTTACCTGGGCCGGCCCATTATGGCCCGCAAAATCTTGTGGGCCTTTAGCTGGGCCAGCCCATTATGGTCCGCAAAATCTCGTGGGCCTTTAGCTGGGCCGGCCCACTATGGTCCGTAAAATCTTGTGGGCCTTCAGTTGGGCCGGCCCATTTAAACTTGATGGGTCGGTCCACGTGTCAACATATCATAGGCGCGTCTCGCCCATTGGATGAGTTGACACGTGTCTCCTCCAGCCAATGATGATTTTACACGTGGAAAATCCCCATTGGTCGTGGCTGTTAATGGGTTATCGGATCCAAAACCTGACCCGATAGCTTAACAGCGTTCCGTTACGGTGGATGCCACGTGTCGGTCACCCTTGACGAAAGCACTTCTGTGATGCATGATTTATTGTCATGGAAGTGCACACTTCCGTGATGATAATTTTGGTAATGTCATGGAAAACTTCTACGACAACACAGGTATGACTATCTTGATTCTGTCATAAATTTGTCATGGATGTACATGCATGACAAAAAAAGTGACCTACTGTGACAAACACGTATCATCACGGAAGTGTATTTTTTTGTAGTGTGTGAAAAAGCTTCAACCTGATAAGCTCGAACCCAAATCGGAGAAATGTGTCTTCATAGGATACCCAAAGGAGACTATTGGGTACACCTTCTATCACAGATCTGAAGGCAAGATATTCGTTGCTAAGAATGGATCCTTTCTAGAGAAGGAGTTTCTCTCGAAAGAAGTGAGTGTGAGGAAAGTAGAACTTGATGAGGTAATTGTACCTTCTCCCTTATTGGAAAGTAGTCCATCATAGAAATCAGTTCCAGTGATTCCTACACCAATTAGTGACGAAGCTAATGATGATGATCATGAAACTTCTGATCAAGTTACTATCGAACCTCGTAGGTCAACCAGAGTAAGATCCGCACCAGAGTGGTACGGTAATCCTGTTCTAGAGGTCATGTTACTTGACCATGACGAACCTACGAACTATGAGGAAGCGATGATGAGCCTAGATTCTGAGATGTGATCCATGTATGAGAACAAAGTATGGACTTTGGTTGACTTGCCCGATGATCGGCAAGCCATAGAGAATAAATGGATCTTCAAGAAGAAGACTGGCGCTGACGGTAATGTTACTGTCTACAAAGCTCGACTTGTTACGAAAGGTTTTCGACAAGTCCAAGGATTTAACTGTAGCGATGCTTAAGTCCTTCCGAATCATGTTAGCAATTGCCGCATTTTATGATTATGAAATTTGGCAAATGGATGTCAAAACTGCATTCCTTAATGGATATCTTAAAGCAGAGTTGAATATGATGCAACCAGAAGGTTTTGTCGATCCTAAAGGTGCTAACAAAGTGTGCAAGCTCCAGCAATCCATTTATGGCCTGGTGCAAGCCTCTCAGAGTTGGAATATATGCTTTTATAGTGTGATCAAAGCATATGGTTTTATACAGACTTTTGGAGAAGCCTGTATTTACAAGAAAGTGAGTGGGAGCTCTGTAGCATTTCTGATATTGTATGTGGATAACATATTGTTGATCGGAAATGATACTGAATTTCTGAATAGCATAGAAGGATACTTGAATAAGAATTTCTCAATGAAAGACCTCGGTGAAGCTGCTTATATATTGGGCATCAAGATCTATAGAGATAGATCAAGACACTTAACTGGACTTTCACAAAGCACATACCTTGATAAAGTTTTGAAAATTTTCAAAATGGATTAAGCAAAGAAAGGGTTCTTGCCTGTGTTACAAGGTGTGGAGTTGAGTCAGACTCAATGCCCGACCACTGCACAAGATAGAGAGAAAATGGAAGTCATTCCCTATACCTTAGCCATAGGTTCTATCATGTATGCAATGCTGTGTACCAGACCTGGTGTGTGCCTTGCTATTAGTTTAGCAGGGAGGTACCAAAGTAATCCAGGAGTGGATCACTGGACAGCGGTCAAGAACATCCTGAAATACCTGAAAAGGACTAAGGATATATTTCTCATTTATGGAGGTGACAAAGAGCTCATTGTAAATGGTTACGTCGATGCAAGCTTTGACACTGATCCGGATGACTCTAAGTCACAAACCGGATACGTATTTTTATTGAATGGTGGAGCTGTCAGTTGGTGCAGTTCTAAGTAGAGCATTTTGGCTGGATCTACGTGTGAAGCGGAATATATAGCTACTTCGGAAGCAGCAAATAAAGGAGTCTGGATGAAGGAGTTCATATCCGATCTAGGTGTAATACGTAGTACATCGGGTCCAATGAAAATCTTTTGTGACAATACTGGTGCAATTGCCTTGGCAAAGGAATCCAGATTTCACAAGAGAACCAAGCACATCAAGAGACGCTTCAATTCCATACGCAATCAAGTCAAGGAGGGAGACATAGAGATTTTCAAAATACATACGAATCTGAATGTTGCGGACCCGTTGACTAAGCCTCTCTCACGAGCAAAACATGATCAGCACCAAGACTCCATGGGTGTTAGAATCATTACTATGTAATCTAGATTATTGACTCTAGTGCAAGTGGGAGACTGAAGGAAACATGCCCTAGAGGCAATAATAAAGTTGCTATTTATATTTCCTTATATCATGATAAATTTTTATTATTCATGCTAGAATTGTATTAACTGGAAACTTAGTACATGTGTGAATACATAGACAAACAGAGTGTCCCTGGTATGCCTCTACTTGACTAACTCATTAATCAAAGATGGTTAAGTTTCCTAGCCATGGACATGTGTTGTCATTTGATGAACGGGATCACATCATTAGAGAATGATGTGATGGACTAGACCCATCCGTTAACTTAGCACTATGATCGTTTAGTTTATTGCTATTGCTTTCTTCATGACTTATACATGTACCTATGACTATGAGATTATGCAACTCCCGAATACCGGAGGAACACTTAGTGTGCTATCAAACGTCACAACGTAACTGGGTGATTATAAATATGCTCTATAGGTGTCTCCGATGGTGTTTGTTTAGTTGGCATAGATCGAGATTAGGATTTTTCACTCCGAATGTCGGAGAGGTATCTCTGGGCCCTCTCAGTAATGCACATCACTATAAGCCTTGCAAGCAATGTGACTAATGAGTTAGTTGCGGGATGATTCATTACAGAACGAGTAAAGAGACTTGCCGGTGACGAGATTGAACTAGGTATGATGATACCGACGATCGAATCTCGGGCAAGTAACATATTGATGACAAAGGGAACAACGTATGTTGTTATGCGGTTTGACCGATAAAGATCTTCGTAGAATATGTAGGAACCAATATGAGCATCCAGGTTCCGCTATTAGTTATTGACCGAAGATGTGTCTCGGTCATGTCTACATAGTTCTCGAACCCGTAGGGTCTGCACGCTTCACGTTCGATGACGATATGTATTGTGAGTTGTGTGATTTGATGTACCGAAGGTTGTTCGGAGTCCCAGATGAGATCACGGACATGAAAAGGAGTCTCGAAATGGTTGAGACATAAAGATTCATATATTGGAAGGCTACATTCGGACACCGGAATGGTTCGAGTCGTTTCGGAGTACCAGGGGTTATCAGAACCCCCCCGGAAGTAAGTGGGCCTCATGGGCCTAATGGTGGAAGAGAGGAGGCAGGACAAGGTGTGGCGCCGCCCCTAGCACAAACCAAATTGGACTAGGGCTAGGCCCCCCCCCTTTCCTTCTCTTCTTGAAGAACTTCCTTCTTCTCCTACTAGGACCAGGAAAGGGGGAAACCTACTCCTCATTGTAGTAGGATTCCCCCTCGGGTGCGCCCCTTGTGGCCAGCCCTCCTCCTCCCCTCCTTTATATACGGGGGAGGGGGCACCCCATAGACACACAAGTTGATCTTTAGCCGTGTGCGGTGCCCCCATCCACAGTTTTACACCTCGGTCATATTGTCGTAGTGCTTAGGCAAATCCCTGCATCGGTAACTTCATCATCACCATCGACACACCGTCGTGCTGACGGAACTCACCCTCGGCCTCAGCTGGATCAAGAGTACGAGGGACGTATTGAGCTCAACGTTGTATGTGATCTCTCACTACATTGCTGGAAGTTTAACCTGAGTAGATCGTGTGCTTAGGTGAATCCCTGCGTCGGTAACTTCATCATCACCCTCGACACACTATCGTGCTGACGGAACTCACCCCCGGCCTTAGCTGGATCAAGAGTACGAGGGATGTACTGAGCTGAATGTGGCAGATCCCAGAAGTGTTGTGCGTTCAGTACTTGATCGGTTGGATCACGAAGACGTTCGACTACATCAACTGCGTTACTAAACGCTTCCGCTTTTGGTCTACGAGGGTACGTAGACACACTCTCCCTGCTTGTTGCTATGCATCTCCTAGATAGATCTTGCGTGATCGTAGGATTTTTTTTGAAATACAGTGTTCCCCAACAAGTTGTTACGCTCATCCCTCTGCAACCACGACTTTGTTGCAAACCACTCCGAAGCGTTTCGTGCGACTTCACGAATTGCAACAAGTTGGTTGTTGCTGAAACAAAGACTTTGTGCGGAGACGTGATGTAACCTTTGCAATAATGGTATTGTTGTAGAAAACTTTGCAATTGTGGTGATGTTGCGGAAAAAATTGTCTCCACTTTTATGCAACAAAGGTAATGTTGCAGATTTTTTTTTTGCCTTCACATTCATACAACATAGGTGATGTTACAGGAGCAAGTTTTGCAACATTACTGATGTTGCGGAATTTATTTGCAATAATAGGGTTGGCCCAGGTAGTAGGGCCCAGGCATGTGCACCAAGTCGTCATGCGAGTCGCGCGCCCTGACGATCCAGTGGACCAATGGGTTGTGATCTGACGGACACGCGAGCGACGGCTGCAGCGAGAAAGATCGGCCGGTTCATTGCAAGCTTTTTTCCTTTTTGTCTACACTTTTGTTCTTTTTCACTCTTACCTGTGGGTGCAGACCCCATTCCTTTCCCATGAAATTGCACACACAAAATCTCACATGTAACTGCAGATGCAACAACCCACATGCAACTTTGGAGTGGTTTTTATTTCTATTTTCTATTCTTTTACACCATAGACATGACATCAACTTCCCAACAGCCACTCTCTTCCTCCCCTCCTCTTGCGCTGCTATCAGGACCCTAGTCCTTAATGAAATCGTTAAGGCATCTTGGGAAAGAGCAAAGTTAGCAGGCATTGGCCCTTCCCTTGTAGACCGAGCGAGAGACGTGCATGCCGATTTGCACAACTGGGACCGCGAAATTCTAAAGGGTCCGAAGCGGAGAATTAATAAATTAAAAAAGAGTTAGAGAGCCTGAGGCATGGTCCAATGAACATTGAATCCCCCTGCCATCAGAATGAAATTATGGTAGTAATCGAGAACCTCTTGGACTAAGAGGAAATCTTCTGGCTTCAGAGAGGCCGTGCGAATTGGTTGATCCATGGGGATCGCAACACGTCGTTTTTCCATAACGCAGCCACGGCCAGAAAGAAAATGAATCTCTACTCCTAATGGAGGATTTGGTAGCCTGGTATAGTTTATTTTCGTCCAGTTTTTATTCGTTACCTCCCACCACCCCCACCAACTGGTTTTTCTCCTTTTCCATTATAAACCCAAATCTTAATGAAGAAGATATCTAGTTTCGTGCTTACTTTGGCAGGTTGTGATTCATTCCAATCACGTAAATAAATATGTAATTAAGAATTCAGAACTCGCACCATATATTTGAGATTACCTTTCTAAAATATAGACGTAATATTTTCCTCGATAACCTTCCAAAACAAAATGAGATATTCCTCAATAACAAATTATTAATCCTGCGCAATATCTCTACTCCTAATGGAGGAATTGGTAGCCTGGTATCTCTACTCCTAATGGAGGAGTTGGTAGCCCGGTACGGTTTATTTTCGTCTGCTTTTTATTTGTCACCTACCACCCCCACCAAGTGGTTTTTCTCCTTTCCATTAAAAACCTAAATCTTATTAAAGGAGATATCTTGTTTCGTGCTTACTTTGGCAGGTTCTGATTCATTCCTTTCATGCAAATATCTCTACTCCTAATGGAGGAGTTGGTAGCCTAGTACGGATTATTTTTGTCCGGTTTTTATTAGTCACCTCCCACCACCCCACCAACTGGTTTTTCTCCTTTCCATTAAAAACCCAAATCTTATTAAAGGAGGTATCTTGTATCGTGCTTACTTTGGCAGGTTCTGATTCATTCCAATCACGTAAATAAATTGGTAATTAAGAATTCAGAACTCGCATCGTATATTTGAGATTACCTTCCAAAAATATAGACATAATATTTTCCTCGATAACCTTCCAAAACAAGATGAGATATTCCTCAATAACAAATCATTAATCATGCGCACTATCTCTATTTCTAATGGAGGATTTGGTAGTCTAGTACTGTTATTTTTGTTCGTCACCACCCACCACCCCCACCAACTGGGTTTTCTCCTTTCCATTAAAAACCCAAATCTTATTGAAGGAGATATCTTGTTTCGTGTTTACTTTGGCAGGTTCTGATTCATTCCAATCATGTAAATAAATAGGTAATAAGAATTCAGAACTTGCACCATATATTTGAGATTACCTTCCTAAAATATAGACGTAATATTTTCCTTGATAACCTTCCAAAACAAAATGAGACCTTCCTCAATAACATATCATTAATCCTGTGCACTATGTCATTATTATTATCTCCACTATTAATTGACTACCACAAGTTTTCTAAACAACAAAAGAATATATCTTTTATTTGTGGGCGTACGCATCCGCGCGCCCCTACGGAGGACACCGTGCGCGACACCATGGAGGATGTCGCGACTGGGCCTAACACTTGCGTGATACTTGGGAATGCCAAGGCGTGCATCACGATCTCAAGGACGGCCATGACGGAAGGCGTGTCGTCATACCACCACGTACATGTGTTCATGGAAACGGCCATATTATATTTCTTGTCATTAATACACAGAGACACACGGATTACATTCTCAAATCAAGTGTGTCCATTCAAATGTCAAGAAATTTGTTAAGGAAATGTGTCCTACAATACTTGGTAGTCGTCGTCATTCGTAGCAGCCATTCATGCAAACATATTTTGGAAATCGAGCACTGAATCAATTTGGAAATAAAACCATTAATGCAATTCATTAACTAGACGGTTAATTATGTATGTAGTTAATTAGGTCCATTTAAATAGAAATTATTATTTTTTGCACCCAATCAATTTTGGAACCAAGTCATTAATATAATTAATGGTTTAGGTAGACACTTAATTATGCCTATAGATAATTAGAAGTAGTGATTTTTTTCAATTAGGTGGGTAATTAGTCGATTTGGTTGGCAGTTAATGAGACAAGCGAAGAATTAGGTAGGTTGTTAATTATTTATGTAATTAATTAATTAAGCAAGAAGTTCATCGTGTTGAATCATTTTAAAAGTGCTCATCAGCAAGGACAATCAACAGGATCTCAGCGACATGGTCGAGCACCACTTGCCAACATGGACAACGGACACCATGCGCCCGCGACATGGGCGACCTAGTGTTCATCAAGATGGATGACGACCATGCTCTACAGGATGTCCACATGTTGACGGTTTCCGAAACATTCACGGATGAGTACAACACGACACTAGATTCTTAAGGTGGCTCATGCTATAGTTGAAAGGGAGAGTGCTCCATGAATAAGAAGGAAAAAATGAACTAAAGCAACCAAGTGGTCCATGGTGTTGGAGATGGAAAAAGTGTTCCAAAAATATAAAGCGAAACAAAAAGAAAGATTATTATAAAAATAAGTAGGAATGAGAATTAAAACTGGCAAGGAAGGAGGAAGAAGAAGAAGATGAGGCGTCGCTGACAAACGCGTTGATGTTGGCATCAACGAAACGGGTTGGCGAAGAGACTAGGAGTAGAAGATGTGGGGAAGGACGAAGAAGAGAAGAACATCAATTATCCCTTCTAGCAATGAATGGTATCTGGGCTGGAGGTGGAGCTTATTGGTGACTAGGAATACTTTCAGGTTGCCACTTACCTCCCATGTCAGTGTGCATTTGCGAAGTTGAATGGACCTTTGAGACAGATCTCTATAGTTATTTATTATTTTATGTCAACAGTATGTATTAGTTTAATCCACTTTATTATACAGTAAATATGAAAATTTTCATATTTGTTGCAAAGCATGACGAAGGTGAGGTGGGTGTCCTTTGATTTTAAAGAAGGCTCCAGCGAGAAATGTCCCACTAAGGCGGGAAACCGAGTGAGAAAGCGAAGGTCCAAGAGAAAAAGGGGGCGATACGCTGTGGGGTGGGGTTTTTTTCTGTTAGACCCATGTGTTGGAGATAACATGGGGGATAGTCCGAACAACCGCATGTCTTCCCCATATATGTCTAAATTTGAGGGAGCCCGGACTGTCCATACAGTTGAATTTTGAAGAGCCTACTAAGCGTTCGTTTGATGTCCGAACACGTCTGGACCTTTGAGAACAAATGATCCTTGACCTTACAGACAACCTTAATCATTTGTTCGATTAATTTATATATGCATAGCCCGTAGCAACGCATGGATGTTCTACTAGTAATATTTAAAAATTACTAGATGACTCGGGGGTCCGGAAGGAATATAAGGAGTTGAAGGATTACGTTACTACTTATTTTTCAAAATTCTTCACGTCGGAAGTTCAACAACCAAACCGAGAGGTTTTGTCCCTTGTTCATAGGAGAGTTTCCACTAAGATGAACAATGCTCTTCTAGCCCCTTACGCTGCCGAAGATGTTCGCAAGTCATTGTTCGATATTGGGGATCTAAAAGCCCCGTGTCCAAATGGTCTACATGCTATCTTCTATAAATGTTTCTGGCCCATGCTAGGTGATGACCTGATAGAGGAGGTCCTGCAAGCAATCAATACGTGTACCATCCCGGCCAGTTGGAACGGTAATGCAATTGTGATGATTTCAAAGGTTAACTCGCCGGAAAAGGTAACCCAATTTAGACCAATAAGCTTATGCAATGTGGTATATAAAATAATTGCAAAGATAGTGGCTTCTCGTTTAAAGGTCTTTCTGTCAGAGGTTATCAGCCCCACTCAAAGTGCCTTCGTGCCTGGTAGACTCATTACGGATAATATTCTAGTAGCTTATGAATGTTTTCACACAATCAAGAATAAAAGAGAAGGGACAAAGTCTGTGTGCTATAAAACTTGATATGCACAAAGCTTATGATAGAGTAGAGTGGCCTTTCCTAAAGGAGACCACTAGGGATCAGACTACTGATCCCTAGACTCTATTAGACTAATTCATCACCATTTGATTGGAAGCTACCTGAGCGTTCGATTAGATGGCTGGACGTGCGACAGCAATGCAATTTCCTTGCATGATTGGAGGAAACTAATGACTGTGCACAACCTTGAGTGATTGGAGAAAACAAATAATTGTACACGAATCACGTGATTTGAGGGAAGTGATCCATGATTTTAGGAAGCAAAACAAATCTTAGGAAACTGATCTAAACAGAAAATAATCAATCTCGTGAAATAATCTTCTGCATCATGCGGTTTGTTTCCTTATTATTAAGCAATCTTTGTATCCAATGTTACCAAAATTTGCTTCCAACGCAAATAAAAGTTATTTTCCACCAAAAAAATCGTTTCTATGTATTTTTAGTGTAGCAAAACTATGCTTCTGTCACTATTTTTTATTGCTTCCACATCGAGTGAAAATTAACATGCTTCATCTGTTGGTATAACATGTTTCCAATGACGTAAACATTTGCTTCCGTCTAGTCACCAAAATAACATTGCTTCATCATAATATTTTGTTTCCAACGGCGTAAATATTTGCTTCATTCTGGTGGCCTGTAACATCCCAAATTTTTAATTTGGATGTTATACATAGATCATCATATGCATATCATATTTTATTTGCATTTTGGTTGCGGTCCTAGAAATCTTAAGCAACTCAAGGACCCAAGGAGAGAGTTGGAGATTTCATTTATTTTTATATTTGAATTTTCTCAAATTTAAAAAGAGGATCATTTTGATTTTAATAATTTTCCTCTTTGAAATATTTCCAATACTACAATAATGAGAGGAGATAAAATGACTTCACCAAAATATGATAGGAATATTGGAGGAAAAATATTAAAATTAAATAAATATTTTATTTGGAATTTTATCGTAATTTTATTTGAATTAGAAAAATATGTGTTTTTCAAAACTGCATAATTAGGCCAGAAAACTGTTCACCTTGTTCTAAATATTTTATTTAGATGGCGAAAACTGTTTTTGGCATTTTTAGAATTTTTTTTGATTTAGGATTTTTCTTCGGCGAAATTTTATTTAGACGGTCAAAAGTCGCGCGCCGAACTGGGCCGGCCCGGCTGGGAGCCAGGCCTCGGCCCAGCGCCCTGCCGCCTCGCGCCGCGCCCATGTCCGCGCCGGACTCCGGCGAGGAGTCTGGATCACCGCCTCCCCGCGCGCCCCCTCGCCCAAGTCGGACCCCCCGGGGCCCCTTTATATGCAGCCGCCCCGACCCCCTCCTCCCACATCGCCAGCCGCCGCCGCCCCCAAGCCGCAGCAGCAGCCGCGCCGCCGCTGCTTCGCCGCCGCCGCACCGCCTCCCCGCGCCGACGCCGCAACCTCGCGCCGCCCGCCGACGCCGCCCCGCCCCGCGACAGCCCCGCCGGAGCCGCCGCCCGCCGCCATTGACCCGCCGTCGCGAATCGGTAAAAAACCGCCGCCGGTTTTTTTCGGTTTAGAGCTAGATCGGTTTTTAGGGTTAGGGTTTTTCTCGGTTTTCTCCGGTTTCTCTATTCCTCAACATACTAACAAACAAGCCTTTTAACAATAATCTAACAAATATCCCTCATTGCATATATTTGGTATGGCCATGCTTCCATTTTTCTAGAGGTATGAAGCTGGAAAATAATGCAAATAGTGCATTATTAGTGTTGGGTGGAAGCATGAGATCTTGATAAATGAAAGAAAAAAATCCCGCCACTGCGTATGCATATATGTGGAAGCTTTTTATACAGGAAACAATGTTTTCTCTACATTTCTCACCATCATCATCTGATGCGCAGAATATTGAAATTAAGGAATAGCCACGATTGCATGCATACATTGCTATGGGTTATTCAAATTATCTACAAAGCTCGACCTATAAAAAGTTTGATGATAAATGACCTACACATCACCAGAACAATACTAAGCAGCCAATGAAGATACAAAACAATGAGTACTTGGCTGTTGGATAGTCAAATCTGGGGCATTAGATGCAATGGAATACCTTTTATTTCAATATGGGGCGCTTGTAATTGGGTTGGTGGGGACGGATTTTTAAATCCACTTTAGGTTCTCTGGCCGGCCGGTGCTACTCCGGTAGCCGATCCAGCCGCTGACGCACCTGATTTGACCTGAAAAAGTACCAATCAAGATGAGGATGGGGAGGCTTGATCAGTGGCAGGGGCGGAGCTGGCAGTGGCGGAGCTGGCTGGTTGGGTGGCCGTGTTGCTCGACGGCGTGGGGAGCAGGACAAAGCTGCATGCGAGGTAGGGGGAGAAGGGATCTAGGCGAGGTGAGGGAGATTGGGCCAGTGCTGCTGCGATTGAAATCGGGAGTGATTAGGGGAGAGGATTACGTGCGGGGGCTGGGCCCTGTCGGGTTTTTTTTCTTACATAAGAATCACAATTTGTGAGCCGTCAGATTCCAATTGGATCGACGGCGTCGGGCTGGTCTGGCGTTGGACGTCTACCAGACTACAAATAGGAAGAGTTTCCCTTTCCTAAAAGAAATTATGTTGAAACTAGTTTTCCGTCAAGAATGGATGAACTTTATTATGCAATGCATCTCAGCAGTTGAATACGGAGTTAGGATTAATACGGAGGAAAGTGAGAGTTTTAAGCCTACAAGAGGCTTGCGGCAGGGTGACCTGTTGTCACTATACATTTTCTTGTTGTGTACTGAAGGCTTGAATGCCCTACTGACACATGTAGAGGAAAATGAAAAATATCTTAGGTGTAAGAGTATGTAGAGACGTCCCATCAATAATAAACCTTCTTTTTGCGGATGATTCATCGATTCTTATAAAGCCAACAAACAAAGTGCAGAAACTCTGAAAGTTGCGCTCGATTTATATTGCAAGGCATCAGGACAGTTAGTTAGCGTTAAAAAATCTAGTATTTTCTTCGGTCCCAACACGAAGGTGGAGATTAGAGCACAACTTTGCACAACACCGAATATAATGACAGATGCCCTTAGAGATAAATATCTGGGCCTGCCAGCAAATGTGGGGATAGATAAAACAGACTGTTTCCAATTCTTAATTGAGCGTGTTGTCAAGAGAATCAGTGGATGGAAGGAAAATTACTATCTACCTGTAACGCCCTTGATGCAGCTATATCTCCCACGTGTCGAAGCACGACTTAGAGGCATAACCGCATTGAAAGCAATGTCGCAAGTGAGGTAATCTTCGCAAACAACCCATGTAATACATAAGGGAAAGAGATACATAGTTGTCTTACAATCGTCACTTCACACAATTACATGAATAAAGCATTACAACATTCAAATACAATCAAGGTCCGACTACGGAACCAAAATAAAAGAAGACTACTCCAAATGTTACACAGATCCCCGATCGACCCCAACTGGGCTCCACTACTGATCAACTAGAACGAAACAACACAAAGGACAAGATCTTCATAGAGCTCCTCCTTGAGCTTGGTTGCGTCATCTGCACGGTTCAACGGCACCTGCAAGCTGGTTTTGAAAGTAACTGTGAGTCACGGGGACTCAGCAATCTCACACCCTCGCGATCAAGACTATTTAAGCTTATAGGAAGGGTAAAAGGTACGAGGTGGAGCTGCAGCAAGCGACTAGCATATATGGTGGCTAACATACGGAAATGAGAGCGAGAAGAGAAGGCGAATCACGGTCGGACAACTATGATCAAGAAGTGATCCTAGAACAACCTACGTCAAACATAACTCCAACACCGTGTTCACTTCCCGGACTCCGCCGAGAAGAGACCATCACGGTTACACACGCCGTTGATGTATTTTAATTAATATCAACTTCAGATTTTCTACAACCGGACATTAACAAATTCCCATCTGCCCATAACCGCGGGCACGGCTTTCGAAAGTTCAAATCCCTATAGGGGTGTCCCAACTTAGCCCATCACAAGCCCTCACGGTCAATGAAGGATATTCCTTCTAGCGGGAAGACCCGATCTGACTCGGAATGCCGGTTACAAGACATTTCGACAATGGTAAAACAAGACCAGCAACACCGCCCGAATGTGCCGACAAATCCCGATAGGAGCTGCACATATCTCATTCTCAGGTCACACTTAGATGAGTACTACGTACAACTAAAACCAACCCTCAAGTTTCCCCGAGGTGGCCCCACAGGTAGCTCAGTTCGGACCAACACTCAGAGGAGCACTGGCCCGGGGGTTTAAATAAAGATGACCCTTGAGTCTACAGAACCCAAGGGAAAGAAAAGGCTAGGTGGCAAATGGTAAAACCAAGGTTGGGCATTGCTGGAGGAGTTTTATTCAAGGCGAACTGTCAAGGGGTTCCCATTATAACCCAACCGCGTAAGGAACGTAAAATCCGGGAACATAACACCGATATGACGGAAACTAGGGCGGCAAGAGTGGAACAAAACACCAGGCATATGGCCGAGCCTTCCACCCTTTACCAAGTATATAGATGCATTAATTAAATAAGAGATATTGTGATATCCCAACAAGTAAACATGTTCCAACAAGGAACAACATCTACATGTTCCAACAAGGAACAAACTTCATCTTCACCTGCAACTAACAATGCTATAAGAGGGGCTGAGCAAAGCGGTAACATAGCCAAGCAACGGTTTGCTAGGACAAGGTGGGTTAGAGGCTTGGTTCAACAATATGGGAGGCATGATAAGCAAGTGGTAGGTATCGCAGCATAGGCATAGCAAAAGAGCGAGCAACTAACAAGCAAAGATAGAAGTGATTTCAAGGGTATGGTCATCTTGCCTGAAATCCCGCAAGGAAGAAGAACGAGTCCATGAAGAAGACAAACGGCCGTAGTCGAACGGTTCCTCACAAACGCGACTTTATCGGAACCAACCCGAAGAAGCAACACCGGAAAGAAGCACACAACATAGTAAACAACCAACACATGAACATGGCCTGATGCACAACCAAGTATGATGCATGTCCGGTTTAAAGAGGCATGGCATGGCAAAGTGCACAAGCAATTCTACAAATTAAGTGGAGATCAATATGCAACGAGTTGCATATTGACGAAACACCACAACAATTTATTTAGTTCGATCTCGTTTATGTACCCAACAATATTAAATGTTGATTAACATGGCAAGAGGGTGAAGCAAATGAAAACTACCTATCTAGGCAAGTTTAAATGAGGCCGGAACAACAAACAATAAGTCCGGAAACTCCTCATGTACATATTTTGGTTATGGTACTGTTCTGCCCTAAACCATATTTTATAGTTGTTAAACATGCAAAGTGAGGCCACCATGTTAAACTAGGCATTTTTTCCACCCCATTTACATGTAAAGTTTATTAGATTTGGAGCTATGGTTAATTAGTTATGAAATAAACCGTTTTAGCATGGCAATATGGCAAAATATATGCAAACAATAGTTTAAACGTTTTAAACATGCATGAAAGTGACATATTATGAAGCTAGATGAAAAACTAAGCATTTTACATATATAAGTCATTTTAAACCGATGCACGGTTATTAAGTTAATATATGCATGAAATTTAGGGACCTTTCTGTGAAAACTGCAGTCTCAGGATTAATATCAAAATGATCTGCGGAAAAAAACATGTCTCGGGCCACATCTGAAATAGCCCACTTGGCGGCTTGTAGCTCACCTAGCTAGGCTCAGCCCAGGTCGGTGGAGGCGGCCCAGGGGGCGCTGGAGCAGGCCGCTGGAGAGAGGTGGTGCTGGGCCTGTCAGCTCTGGGCCACGGCGGGGCCTACGAGCGGAGCGAGCAGCTCCTGCCCGTCGTCCTCGTGCCCCCGCGCGAGCAAGGAGGAGGAACGACAATCATGGCGGCGGATGACGGCGGCTCACCGACGAGGAGGCGCAGAGGAGGATCTGGGGCGCGGATCCGGGTGTGGAACGGCGGGAAAGGATGGATCCACCTCGGATCCGACGAGGCAGGGCGTCCATGGCACGGATGGGGCTCCTCCTGTGAAGATGATAGAGAGAGTTCATGAGGGAGAGAGAGGAGAGAGGAAAAATGAGAAGAGGAGAGGGAGCTGGATCGGCCTAGGAGGTCCTCCGGTGGAGCTTGACGGCGACGGGATCTCCGGTGGCCGCCGGCGACGCTGACGGGGTGCGGCGCAGAAGCGAGGTGGCGCTCGGGGCGGAGGCCATTGCCTTGATCCAGATTGGATCGAGCGCTATGGGAGGAGCAGCGGTGCGCTTCGGGCGAAGATGGGCTTCCAAGGCCCCGATCCGGGTCCTAGCGGGCCCGCGGGCTTCGCGGCGGCGCAGAGAGACCAGGGGCGACGTGGAGGCGTGGGAGCGGCTCTGAGCGGCGGTGCAGGTGGCGGCCGGCCCTGTGGGGCGGCGCCAAGTGGCGAGGAGGGGCTGGAGCGGCACGGAAATTGAGGGGGAGGGGGCTAGAGGTAGGTGGAGGGCTAGGGATGCCCAGAAATGGCAAGGGGACTGTTTAAATAGGGAGGGGGTTAGGGTTTGGGGGGTTTGAGGCCGTTTTCGGACCCTCTGATCGCGATCGTGCGACTCCGGGCAGAGGGGGACTAGATGGACTGCAGGTGGGCTGGGCAGAGTGCGATGAGCTGAGAGGAGAGAAGAGAAGGCAGCCCGGCAACTGTTTCTGGAGACCGAAAACATCTGACGTTAGACCGGCTATAATGCCGCTATAGTTATCCGTTGGGGCGTCAAACGAACTCCGAATGCGATGAAATTTGGCAGGCGGTCTATCTACACTATAATAAGACCACATGTCAACTCTCATCCCATTCCGAGAACATTATCCGGCCACTTATAAAATAATATTCGGACGTGCCGCGGGCGCGTGCGAGTGTGTCTGGACTTAGAATGGACAACGGGGAGAACTGGGATACCCCGGACGAATACAAGTTTTTCAAAACATGATGATGCAATGCACATGATGACATGATGAAATGCAAACAACCAAACGAAAGACATGGCAACGACGGCGAATAACTGGAAGACACCTGGCGCATCGGTCTCGGGGCGTCACAACACTCCACCACTACGAGAGGATCTCGTCCCGAGATCTAGAATGGCACCGGAGGGAAACGGAAGAGGAGAGAAGAGGTAACTAAGTTGCTTCTTTGACAAACGAGTGAAACCAAGAACCTTGAGAGGTTAAACAATTTTAAAGAAAGAATACAACGATGATGAACGAAGTTGAAAACACTCCGTTAGATAAGAGAAACAAGGAACCTTACTAGAACCTTGTAGGTCGAAAGACGTAAGAAAAAGGATTGCAATGGACAAGAAGTACATGCAAGAGCTCCGATTAAAACGAGATGTACAAGGAACGATAAGGATTAATTACGACAACACTCCGGTTAAAACAAGATAGAGAAGGAATAAGAATGATATAATTTGGACAGCACTTCGACTGAAAATGGAAGGAATAGAACAAGATTTTGACAAGATGAGAGGATACTTGATGAAATCAACAACACACTGCCTCCGGAACTATTGAAATAATGGCACAAGGGGTAAGAAAGATTCTAGACAGTACTCCGGTTGAGAAGGGAGGCAAAACTTGATAAGATGAGAGAGCTCGAAAGAAAACACGACACTCCGGTTGAATGGATAAGCAAAGGAAAGAACATGATCTTCACAGTACGAGATGATGAGTGAAAAGAGCATCATCACAATGCCTCCGGAAGAAATGAAAGAATGCAAAGAAAAGAATGGAGAAGAAAACAACATGTTCTACCTCAAATGAATTTGAGAGAGCATCCTTAAAAAGAAGGATTGTACGGAGTTGTTGGGAAATCAACAACGAAAAGAACACACTTGTTGAGGGCTTATGGAAAACATCTCAAAAACTTGAGGTGAAAACCTGCCACAAACGAAAACAATTGCTTGCTTGAGAGCGACGGAGAGATGAAAACATCTTTCATCGCAAGAATAGGAGGAAACTTGGATCATCGATAAAGACCATAAATAGCAACATTCCTTAGGGAAGGTTTTAGGTGAAATATAACCCAAGATAACTCCAATGAAGAGATTGATGGATTTAAGATATCTCATTCTTGACAACATGTGAAATCATGAAACATGAACTCAAATTATGAAGAATGACATAGCACCACCTCAAATGATACGGAAGAAAGAATTGGACTCTGGATTGCAAGATGAAGATTGCTTGAGCTCCTCTGAAAAGAATCTCAATGAACACTTTGAGAAGGAATTAAATCCTTGATGAACCATCATGTAGAACATCCATGAAGAACTCCGGTAACAAAAGGATGATCAAACGAAAGGAAAAAGAGGTTGAAAAGACAAGGTGAATCCTTGTACCGATTTAGATGAATCTCCGTGGTGAAATAGTTGAAAAAGATTGGAACTCCGGGAAAAAGAGAAGATGAACAATTGAAATCAGGAATTTGATGAACATCCGGAATAAGGAATTAATCATTTGGGTGAATCAAGAATAAGAATTATGTTATGCTCCTCCTTCACCAATTAAATTGATCACGAGCAAACGGATTGCATACAACTTATTCTCGTTGAAAAGGATTAGGAGAGATATCGATAACTTGATAAGGTCTTCAACGAAACACCGGTAGGATTGAAAATGAACGAAGTAAAGATAAAGAAACACCGGGAAAAATTAGCAAATGAACGAAGATACATGAGAGAATTTAGATGCAAGTGAATGAAAATATCACGAGCTGACTAGAGGATATTTGAATGATGCACCGGTAAGATTTGGAGAATGATAGCTGAAGGCTGAGAATGAATAAGTCTTAGATGATGGGCTCCGGATGAACAAACTGAAAAGGCTCCTGAATTGCTCCAGATGGATGAAAAGAATTCTCACAATCAAACAATTATGAGAGGATGGGCTCGAACTAGAACCACGAATCTCTGAGAGAACGGATATGATATGGAGGTAAAACTCTTCTTCGGTCTTCAAATGACGACGAGAAACACCACCAAGAATTATTGAGGCACACCGGAATGAAGAATGGGAAGGTTGAGCCAATGATGAAAAGAATTTGAAAGATCTTGGAGAAATACATATGACTGATGATGAATCATTCTTACGTCAAACTTTGAAATGAATTTGAGAATAACTCCGGGTAATAAGAAGAGTCAGGTAAGATCCTGGGAAAAGACCTGTGGGTTAGGGCCCACTCAAAAGAAACACCATAGAACGATTACTTGAAAGATATTGCACCGGATGATTTAAATGGCTTGGATGAGATAACAACCTCGAGATAGGTTTGAATGGAACTTGAATGGAAAGACGAGCCTTCCGAGATATCTTCAGCACTCCCGAACAAATGAATAGCGAGAAGTGAATTATTATGAGGTGCACCGGTATGAGAAGGTATTTGAAACAAGGAAAAGAATATGATCAACACCGAAAGCTTGAATTGAATCCACCGGAGAAGAAAAAAACGAAGAATGATGAACTAAAAGCTCCGTTAGAATCTTCATGAGAATCACCGGATACAAACATTGAAAGAAAAGAATGGAGAGACTTCCATCGATAACATGGATACTTGATTAAGGAATCTGAGTCCTTAAAAAAAAGCAAGGGGGGGAGGGGGGGAAAACAAAGACAACTTGGAACGGATGAAACAAACGCCGTTGAGAAGAACTGATAATTGATCTTGTGAATGTTGAAGTGATCGGATCCACTTGAAGAGAGGCACACCGATTGAAAAGGATTGACATAACAATCTCGATTATCATGAAGGATTGGTATTCATAGAGAAATATGAGAAAACCGCTTATAAAGGAAAGGTATGGAATCAACATTTGACTTCGAAGCAACTCGAATACCACAACTCAAAAACAAAACAAAGGATTGGCTTGCAGAATAAGCTAGAACAAACATATGATAGAGATTTCGTCCGAAGTTTTCGTGGTGGGGCCTACACGGGCTCGATCGTACAACACCATCATGTACAAGGCACTGCACATGACATACGAAGCGTCCCCGAGTCGGCATAGCCAAGGACTCTTTAAGACACAACGAGACCACTGTAAAACCAACCGTGGATAGGCGGACCACTAGACGTCGAACCCCAATTACATATCATACATCTGTCGGAAAGATATCCTAAGGACTACTTGAATTCCCACTTATAAACTCCCAAAACTTTCCGATTATGCAATCAGGTGTTGGGGATACAGGGGAAGCATAATATCTCACCCAAATCTAACAAATCCTACATCCAGCTGTATCCATCCTTCAACACATAACCAAGAAACCTTCGGAAATCGTTTACCTCAACCTTCGAAAAGCATCCGTTATGCGAGTTATGGCAATACTCCCGAACTCCCGCCCTAGTACTGGGTGGCGTCGAGGTTATCTCACCAACAATTGCATAAAAGAGATTTTCGATCTCGGCGAAACTAAACTCAGGTATTCCAGAACTGCAACGATAAAATTGTGACGACAACACCTCGGAGCTCAACTTCCCGGGACACTGCCACAACCCCTAAATGTCAGGAGGCACCAAGAACAATGTTCTCGTCACAAAACCATTGGAACGATTCCAAGATACCCACGTGATCCTAAAAAAATTTAGTGAAATTCGAGAAGAGAAGAGTCAAAACTCTACGTCAGGATGCCTCACCAGAGAGACGAAGGGACTCAGGAGTAAAAAGAAGTCCTAACTCTCCGATATATATATATATATAATCCTAGATGACTCAAAACATTTTTTCTAGACTCAACAACGCCAACGATTCGATCAAGCAGGGGGCTCCTAAGGTCGGGGAAGGCTCTGATTACCAACTTGTAACGCCCTCGATGCGGCTATATCTCCCACGTGTCGAAGCACGACTTAGAGGCATAACCGCATTGAAAGCAATGTCGCAAGTGAGGTAATCTTCGCAAACAACCCATGTAATACATAAGGGAAAGAGATACATAGTTGGCTTACAATCGCCACTTCACACAATTACATGAATAAAGCATTACAACATCCAAATACAATCAAGGTCCGACTACGGAACCAAAATAAAAGAAGACTACCCCAAATGCTACACAGATCCCCGATCGACCCCAACTGGGCTCCACTACTGATCAACTAGAACAAAACAACACAAAGGACAAGATCTTCATCGAGCGCCTCCTTGAGCTTGGTTGCGTCATCTGCACGGTGCAACGACACCTGCAAGCTAGTTTTGGAAGTAACTGTGAGTCACGGGGACTCAGCAATCTCACACCCTCGCGATCAAGACTATTTAAGCTTATAGGAAGGGTAAAAGGTACGAGGTGGAGCTGCAGCAAGCGACTAGCATATATGGAGGCTAACATACGCAAATGAGAGTGAGAAGAGAAGGCAAAGCACGGTCGGACAACTATGATCAAGAAGTGATCCTAGAACAACCTACATCAAACATAACTCCAACACCGTGTTCACTTCCCGGACTCCGCCGAGAAAGAGACCATCACAATTACACACGCGGTTGATGTATTTTAGTTAATATCAACTTCAGGTTTTCTACAACCGGACATTAACAAATTCCCATCTGCCCATAACCGGGGGCACAGCTTTTGAAAGTTCAAATCCCTGCAGGGGTGTCCCAACTTAGCCCATCACAAGCTCTCACGGTCAACGAAGGATATTCCTTCTAGCGGGAAGACCCGATCTGACTCGGAATACCGGTTACAAGACATTTCGACAATGGTAAAACAAGACCAGCAACACCGCCCGAATGTGCCGACAAATCCCGATAGGAGCTGCACATATCTCGTTCTCAGGGCACACTCAGATGAGCACTACGTACAACTAAAACTAACCCTCAAGTTTCCCCGAGGTGGCCCCGCAGGTAGCTCAGTTCGGACCAACACTCAGAGGAGCACTGGCCCGGGGGGGTTTAAATAAAGAGGACCCTTGAGTCTGCAGAACCCAAGGGAAATAAAAGGCTAGGTGGCAAATGGTAAAACCAAGGTTGGGCATTGCTGGAGGAGTTTTATGCAAGGCGAACTGTCAAGGGGTTCCCATTATAACCCAACCGCATAAGGAACGTAAAATCCGGGAACATAACACCGATATGAAGGAAACTAGGGCGGCAAGAGTGGAACAAAACACCAGGCATAAGGCCGAGCCTTCCACCCTTTACCAAGTATATAGATGCATTAATTAAATAAGAGATATTGTGATATCCCAACAAGTAAACATGTTCCAACAAGGAACAACATCTCCATGTTCCAACAAGGAACAAACTTCATCTTCACCTGCAACTAACAACGCTATAAGAGGGGCTGAGCAAAGCGGTAACATAGCCAAGCAACGGTTTGCTAGGACAAGGTGGGTTAGAGGCTTGGTTCAACAATATGGGAGGCATGATAAGCAAGTGGTAGGTATCGCAGCATAGGCATAGCAAAAGAGCGAGCAACTAGCAAGCAAAGATAGAAGTGATTTCGAGGGTATGGTCATCTTGCCTGAAACCCCGCAAAGAACAAGAACGAGTCTATGAAGAAGACAAACGGCCATAGTCGAACGGTTCCTCACAAACGCGACTTTATCGAAACCAACCCGAAGAAGCAACACCGGAAAGAAGCACACAACATAGTAAACAACCAACACATGAACATGGCCTGATGCACAACCAAGTATGATGCATGTCCGGTTTAAAGAGGCATGGCATGGCAAAGTGCACAAGCAATTCTACAAATTAAGTGGAGATCAATATGCAACGAGTTGCATATTGACGAAACACCACAACAAGTTATTTAGTTTGATCTCGTTTATGTACCCAACAATATTAAATGTTGATTAACATGGCAAGAGGGTGAAGCAAATGAAAACTACCTATCTAGGCAAGTTTAAATGAGGCCGGAACGACAAACAACAAGTCCGGAAACTCCTCGTGTACATATTTTGGTTATGGTACTGTTCTGCCCTAAACCATATTTTATAGTTGTTAAACATGCAAAGTGATGCCACCATGTTAAACTAGGCATTTTTTCCACCCCATTTACATGTAAAGTTTATTATATTTGGAGCTACGGTTAATTAGTTATGAAATAAACCGTTTTAGCATGGCAATATGGCAAAATATATGCAAACAACAGTTTAAACATTTTAAACATGCATGAAAGTGACCTATTATGAAGCTAGATGAAAAACTAAGCATTTTACATATATAAGTCATTTTAAACCCATGCACGGTTATTAAGTTAATATATGCATGAAGATTAGGGACCTTTCTGTGAAAACTGCAGTCTCAGGATTAATATCAAAATGATCTGCGAAAAAAAAACATGTCTCGGGCCACATCTGAAATAGCCCACTTGGCGGCTTGCAGCTCACCTAGCTGGGCTCAGCCCAGGTCGGTGGAGGCGGCCCAGGGGGCGCTCGAGCAGGCCGCTGGAGAGAGGTGGTGCTGGGCCTGGCAGCTCTGGGCCACGGGGGGGCTACGAGCGGAGCGAGCAGCTCCTGCCCGTCGTCCTCGTGCCCCCACGCGAGCAAGGAGGAGGAACGACAGTCATGGCGGCGGATGACGGCGGCTCACCGACGGGGAGGCGCAGAGGAGGATCTAGGGCGCGGATCCGGGCGTGGAACAGCGGGAAAGGCTGGATCCACCTCGGATCCGACGAGGCAGGGCGTCCATGGCGCGGATGGGGCTCCTCCTGTGAAGATGATAGAGAGAGTTCATGAGGGAGAGAGAGCATAGAGGAAAAATGAGAAGAGGAGAGGGAGCTAGATCGGCCTAGGAGGTCCTCCGGTGGAGCTTGACGGCGACGGGATCTCCGGTGGCCGCCGGCGACGCTGACGGGGTGCAGCGCAGAAGCGAGGTGGCGCTCGCGGCGGAGGCCGTTGCCTTGATCTAGATTGGATCGAGCGCTACAGGAGGAGCAACGGTGCGCTTCGGGCAAAGATGGGCTTCCAGGGCCCCGATCCGGGTCCTAGCGGGCCCGCGGGCTTCGCGGCGGCGGAGAGACTAGGGGTGACATGGAGGCGTGGGAGCGGCCCTGAGCGGCGGCGCAGGTGGTGGCCGGCCCTGTGGGGTGGCGCCAAGTGGCGAGGAGGGGCTGGAGCGGCGCGGAAATTGAGGGGGGAGGGGCTAGAGGTAGGTGGAGGGCTAGGGATGCCCAAAAATGGCAAGGGGACTGTTTAAATAGGGTAGGGGTTAGGGTTTGGTGGGTTTGAGGCCGTTTTCGGACCCTCGGATCGCGATCGTGCGGCTCCGGGCAGAGGGGGACTAGATGGAGTGCAGGTGGGCTGGGCAGAGTGCGATGAGCTGAGAGCAGAGAAGATAAGGCAGCCCAGCAACTGTTTCCGAAGACCGAACTCGTCCGACGTTAGACCAGCTATAATGCCGCTATAGTTATCCGTTGGGGCGTCAGATGAACTCCTAATGCGAAGAAATTTGACAGGCGGTCTATCTACACTATAATAAGACCACATGTCAACTCTCATACCATTCCGAGAACATTATCCGGCCTCTTATAAAATAATATACAGACGTGCCGCGAGCGCGTGCGAGTGTGTCTCGGCTCACAACGGACAACGGGGAGAACTGGGATACCCCGGACGAATGCAAGTTTTTCAAAACATGATGATTCAATGCACATGATGACATGATGAAATGCAAACAACCAAACGAAAGACATGGCAACGACGGCGAATAACTGGAAGACACCTGGTGATGAAGCAATGTACCTAGGGTAGGGTCATGGACCTGTCCTAACTGCCCTACCCAAGGACATCTCTAGAAGAAATCACCTTTCAATCGACTTGGAGGTGTTCCACTCGACAGACTCGAAGACACTCGACCAAGAAGCAATCACTCATCCAAGATCCAACCACTCGACGGCCAGGAGACCTAAAGTCACTCCGCACGCTAACGGTCGGTCATTAAGTAGCTTTTATGGTCATCATAGCACTTTATTAGGGGCGTTACCAGTAACGCCCGACCTTAATGTATTTGAAACTCTGCATAACTGAGGGCCGGAGGGGTCTGGCGAACTCTATATAAGCCACCCCCCTCCTCAGTGTAAAGGGTTCGCACTCCTGTAATTCATACACACATAATCCAGTCGACCGCCTCCGGGCTCCGAGACATAGGGCTATTACTTCCTCCGAGAAGGGCCTGAACTCGTAAACCTCATGTGCTTACAACTACTCCATAGCTAAGATCTTGCCTCTGCATACCTACCCCCCTACATTACTGTCAGACTTAGAACCATGACAATTGGCGCCCACCGTGGAGCCGGTGTCTTAGCAATTTGTTGGAGGAGTTGCGATCTTTTCTGATCCAAATTATCATGGTTTCTGGCGGAGTTTTGGTGGAGGGCCGCGAGATTCGTCTCGGCGCGCTCACGTTCACCGCCGACGACTCCGCTTGGCTTCGGGAGGCTCCCCTCGACATCGACGCACTCCCTGTCCGCGGGGCAACACACTTTCACGCGTGCGTTCGCGGCATCCTCTTGCGGCAACCGTCGACCCATTATCGGTCGGCCTGTAACACCCTCGATGCGACTATAGCTCCCACGTGTCGAGGCACGACTTAGAGACATAATCGCATTGAAGGCATATGTCACAAGTTAGGAAATCTTCACAACATCCCATGTAATGTAAATAATAAAGGGGAGAACATAGTTGGCTTACACTCGCCATGTCAATCAAGTACAGAAATAACATTACATCATCCAAACACTCATGGCCCGACTACGGCGCCAAAATAAAAGAGAACCCAACATGCGACACGGTCCCAATCACCCCCAACTAGGCACCACTACTGATCATCGGGAAAGGAAACGTAGTATCGTTGAGAGTCTTCGTCGAACTCCCATTTGAGCTCATACGCGTCTCCTGGAGCGGAATCATCAGGCCCTGCATCTGGTGTAATAGTAATCTGTGAGCCACAGGGACTCAGCAATCTCGCACCCTCACGATCAAGACTATTCAAGCTTATAGGTAAGGCAAGGTAAAATATGAGTGGAGCTGCAGCAAGCGACTAGCAAGTATGGTGGCTAACTTATTCGCAAAAGAGAGCGAGAAAAGGAGGCAAAGCATGAGCGAGAAGCTAGAGAACAACCTGCGCAAACATTACTCCAACACCGTGTCCACTTCCCGGATCCCGCCGAGAAGAGGCCATCACGGCAACACACTCAGTTGATTCATTTTAATTAATTAAGGTTCAAGTTATCTACAACCGGACATTAACAAATTCCCATCTGCCCATAACCGCGGGCATGACTTTCGAAAGTTCAATCCCTGCAGGGGAGTCCCAACTTAGCCCATGACAAGCTCTCACGGTCAACAAAGGAATAGACCTCCTCCCAAGACATTCCAATCAGACTCGGTATCTCAGTAACTCAAGACACCTCGACAGGTTAAAACAAGACCAGCAACACCGCCCGAATGTGCCGACAAATCCCGATAGGAGCTGCACATATCTCTTTCTCAGGGCACACTCAGATGAGCCAGACGTCGGGTAAGCCAGCCCAGAGTTGCCCCTGGTAGCCTCGGACATCGCTCGGTGGGACCAACACTCAGAGGAGCACTGGCCCGGGGGGGTTAAAATAAGATGACCCTTGAGTCTGCAGAACCCAAGGGAAAGAAAAGGGGCTAGGTGGCGAATGGTAAAACCAATGTTGGGCATTGCTGGAAAAGCTTTAATCAAGGCGAAATATCAAGGGGTTCCCATTATAACCCAACCGCGTAAGGAACGCAAAAATCCGGGAACATAACACCGATATGACGGAAACTAGGGCGGCAAGAGTGGAACAAAACACTAGGCGAGAGGCCGAGCCTTCCACCCTTTACCAAGTATATAGATGCATTAAGATAACATGGCAATATAATGATATCCCAACAAGTAAATAAAAGATGTTCCAACAAGGAACGGCCTCCAATCTTCACCTGCAACTAGCAACGCTATAAGAGGGGCTGAGCAAAGCGGTAACATAGCCAATCAACGGTTTGCTAGGACAAAGGTGGGTTAGAGGTTTGACATGGCAATTGGGAGGCTGACAAGCAAATGGTAGGCATCGTAGCATTGGCATAGCAAAGAGCGAGCAAACTAGCATAGCAAAGATAGTAGTGATTTCGAGGGTATGATCATCTTACCTGCACAGTTGTCATAGTTGACTGGATCCTCACAAGCAAACTCAACGGGCTCCTCGTTAGCGAACTCATCTCCCGGGAGCAACAAGGATACAATCAACCACGTGCAAGCTCAAACAATAAGATGCAATGATGACATGCTATGCGGGATGCGATGCGGGATGCAAAATGCAAGATATGACAGGAAATGCATGAAGCTGGACTCAACTTGGAATTCCAAGTGTGCCACTGGAAAGATGAGATGAAATCGCTTGAAAACGATATAAAGAATGCCGGAATCGGAGTTACGGTTTGGGAATGGCAAGCGTTTCAAAAATGACACCGGTCTGCGATTTACAGCAAATAGGCATCTAAATGCAACGAAATGAACATTCTACAGCACCCAAACATGACAACAAAATACATGGCAGGGATGCACACAAGATCCTTAATAAAAGACTAGCACTGAGCTACGGCCAATTCATCCATTATGAGGTTCAAACAAGCATGGCAAAAACGCAAATGCAAAACAGATTTCAGACTTTGAAATTAACACTTGTCTGAAATTTCAGATCATGAAGCCCTCTTCGGAGCAGCAAAACGACATGCTACAGGACCTGAACATGACAAAAAAATACATGGCATGGAGCTACTCAACAAGCTTAACAAAAGTCCCTTAGTGACCTTGAGTCAAAAGGGATCACAAAATATACTAACAAGCACACGAACATAGCAAAAACATAATCAGTTTTCAGACTTAGTGAAAACTGAGACATGCTGAAATATAACTCACGAAGGCATGTAAACGAGCTCGATGCACTCACTACGGTGCAAGTCATGGAAAGGCAAGCATACATCCATTAAGAAGGCACAAAATGCTAGCTATACATGGCAAGAACAATGGCATAGCATGCACGGATCAACCACAACAACGCCAGCAAAATTGCAAACGAGTTGACGATCTGCCCAGATTCACCACGAAGCAAAAGTAGAGCTCGATTGACTCAAGCTAGGGTGCTCCATAATTGCAAGTAAAGACATGGATGGATAGAGCATAACAATATTAACAAAACTCCTTTATTGATCATCCTCAAAAGAGGCACGGATCACTAGGAAACAGCACGAACATACGGCGTCGTGAACTAAATAAACCCAGACTTAGTGAAAACTACTAAGTCCCTGAAAACAGATTTACCGGGTGCCTCACTTTGCAAGCTTGCACAAGTCACCACACACATCCTAAAAATGCATGGGTTGCACCTCTGGAAAGATAACAAGATGCTTAACAAAACATATGAAGGACTCACAGGCATATCATGCACACATTAATCATGGCAAAAATGACAAAAGTCTAGGATGAACTAGCAGATCTGACAATTAACTCACGAAGGCCTCTACTAACAGCATTTCAGGTATCAAGATGAACTCAAATGAAAATGATGCAATGGAATGAAATGATGTACTCATCGAGGCGAACATTTTGATATGCTATATGCCCAAAACGGAGCTACGGATGCGGAGATATAGCCGGTCAAATATGCACAAAAATTAGGGGGAGAGGGGAAAAAGTCAACCCTAGGGTTTTTTAGATCTGGATCTGGCGCGCACGGACTTCGAGGCACGCCGGAGTTCACTGTTCACCGCCGGAGACCGTGGTGGCCGGAGCTCGTGGGGCTGCGAGGGAGGCTGGAGGAGAGGCCGGGGGAGGGCGGAGGAGAGGCCGGGGGCGGCCGGAACGGCAAGGCGGCGCCGGACGGGGACGGGGGCGGCGCCGGCTCGGGGCGGCCGCGGTGGCGCGGCGGCGCGGTCGCCGGAGCGGCGAGGTGGCGCCGGACGGCGACGTTGGCCGCGGTGGCGCGGGTGCCCGGCGACAAGGGAGGAGGCGGGGCTGGTGCGAGGCGGCGGCGGGCGGCGATGCGGGCCGGGGAGGGCCCGCCCCGGGCTTCGCGGGCTGGCGGCGCGGCGATGTGGGGCGGCGGCGGCGGCCAGTGGGAGGCGGACACGTGGCGGAGGGGCTCGGGTCGGACACGTCTGGCCCGGCAGATTTTTGTCCGGCGGCGGCGGATCTAGGGTTAGGGGGGAGAGGATCCGGGAATTTCGAATGGGGGGTGTATATATAGGCATAGAGGGAGCTAGGAGAGTCCAAATGAGGTGCGGTTTTCGGCCACGCGATCGTGATCGAACGCTCTAGGACATGGAGCAGGGTTTGTGGGTTTTGGGCCAAATTGGAGGGGTGTTGGGCTGCAACACACACGAGGCCTTTTCGGTCCCTCGATTAACCGTTGGAGTATCAAACGAAGTCCAAATGGTACGAAACTTGACAGGTGGTCTACCGGTAGTAAACCAAAGCCGCATGGCAAGTCTCGGTCCAAACCGGAAATGTTAAATCCCCACACACGAAAGAAAGCTAGAAATGGCCACCGGAGGAGAACGAAGCGCCGGAATGCAAAACGGACAACGGGGAAAATGCTCGAATGCATGAGATGAACACGTATGCAAATGCAATGCACATGATGACATGATATGAGATGCATGACACTGAAAACAACACACGGAGACAAAGACCCGAACCCGAGGTAATAAATATAACTTAACGCCAGAAACGGCAAGAGTTGGAGTACAAATTGGGAAAGTTACATCCGGAGTGTTACACGGCCCCTATGTTGTCCTCCCTCCCTGTTTCCCGCAGGCGCAAGCACTCTGGTCGGTGGAGACTTCAACGGTGGGTGAGACACGCGGTGGCACGCCAGTTGGCCACCCCTCAAGTCGCGGTGATCGAGCCCGACGAATCCCTCTACGGCCTGTTCGACTGGCTCCGCAGAGACCGCATCCGAGTGCGACATAAGTGATCCGGCGGCGGAGGTTCTGATGGTCGATGGACCGCGTAGTCCCCCCGGTTTTCCCCGCACCGATGGAGGCGCAGGTGGAGGCGACCCGCCGCATCCCCATGAGGAATATCTCCCCAAGCCTCTCACGTCGCTGCAGAGAGAAGAACTTCGTCGCCGGAACATGGATGCACTACACACTCCTATCGTTGGAGAAACCCCCGAGGCTCGTGCCTTGGAGGACGTGCGCCTGGCAAACTTGGCTGAGCGCACTCGACTAGAGAACCTCCAGCGAGCACTCGACGAGCGTGCGCGACAACGGGTTCCAGAATCCAGTCGACGTCAGCTCTTTCCGCCCCTGCAGGTATATCGAACTCCGATTCAGAATTTAGCAGCTGCAGCCCGTATAGCAGAGTCGATCCAGCCTTCCCAATCAGAGGCTGGCAAAGGCTTGCTGCAGATAAGAGCGTTACTCCGGGCAGCAGGAGACCAGAATTCCGCTATTTCTCAGTCGCAGAACAGGATTCATAGCAGATCCATTGCTGCAGACATAGTCAAGTCGGCTCATAGTCCAAGATCGCCCCCGAGGCGTGACGGACATGGGGACTGGCGTGATCAGTACGGAAACCGTGAGCAGTATGATCACCGATTCGATCGTGACGATCGACGTCGAGTGCCCACCCCTCCCCCGAGGAGTGGATCATATGTGCCTCGACAACAGGATGACAGGCGCCCTCATAGTGTTGGGCGAAGGATTCCAGTCGACCCCAGGGAACCAGGCTTTGATGCGAGATCCATTCTCGTTCAAGGTTTGGTCGACAGGAACAGAGCTCACCGAGAAGGTCACGACAGAGATGCACCTACCAGCAGCAGAGTACATGTTTCAGGGCCAGAGTGCTTTAGTAGAGCCATCAGGGCCGCTGTGATTCCTCCCAACTTCAGGTTGGCGACTGGAGTCAGTAAGTTCACTGGTGAGTCCAAGCCCGATACTTGGCTTGAAGACTACCGAGTGGCTGTCCAGATTAGCGGTGGCAATGATGAAGTGGCCATGAAGCACATGCCTCTCATGTTGGAGGGCTCGGCCAGAGCGTGGCTGAATCAGTTAGCACCCAGCAGCATTTACACTTGGGAAGATCTCGCCCGAGTGTTTGTCACTACATTTGAAGGAACATGCAAGCGACCGGCAGGACTGACGGAACTGCGGTCTTGCGTGCAGAAGCCGAATGAAACCTTGAGGGATTACATCCAGAGATGGATCACGTTACATCACACGGTAGAGAATGTGCCTGATCACCAAGCAGTCTGTGCCTTCAAAGAAGGCGTCAAGTACAGAGAACTGAATCTGAAATTCGTTCGAACCGGATGATGGAGATTGCCACCAAGTATGCTAATGGTGAAGATGAGGATCGACTCCGGAGTAGCAAGCACAAGTCAGTCGCCCAAGAAACCGGATGAGGAAATTCCAATCGGAAACAGAAGCAGAAAGCCGAGCCAGCTGCTCCTGGGGAAGCCTTGGCTGTAACTCAAGGAAAGTTTAAGGGGAAACCCAAAGGGCCTTGGAACCCCAAGAAAGTTAAAGATCAAGACCGAAATGATGTGTTGGATTTGCCATGTCACATCCACACCAAGAAAGATGAAGAGGGTAAGCTCATTTACCCGAAACATACCACTCGACAGTGTCGGCTCTTGATCCAGCAGTTCCAGGGCAAACAGCCCAAAGATAAGGAAAAGGAGTCGGACAAAGTTGAGGACAAGGAAGACAGTGATGATGGATACCCCCAGGTCAATTCCACCTTGATGATTTTTGCTGATGTTGAAAGCAAAAGTCGACTAAAAGTTATCAACCGTGAGGTGAATATGGTTGCTTCGGCGACACCCAGTTATCTGAAGTGGTCTCAGACTGCCATCACATTCGACCAGTCCGATCACCCAACGCACATTGCCACCCCTGGGAGGCAAGCTTTGGTGGTCGACCCAGTTGTTGAAGGCACTCGACTGACCAAAGTCTTGATGGATGGTGGCAGTGGTTTGAACATACTGTATGCTGAGACGTTGAAAGGGATGGGCATTTCGATGTCCAGACTCGGTACCAACAACATGAGTTTCCATGGAGTCATTCCTGGGAAGAAGGCTGAGTCACTCGGTCAAATTGCTCTTGATGTGGTTTTCGGTGATTCCAAGAATTACCGCAAAGAAAAGTTGACGTTCGAAGTTGTGGATTTCCAGAGTGCTTATCATGCTATTTTGGGCAGGCCAGCTTACGCACGCTTCATGGCTCGACCATGTTATGTGTATCTCAAATTGAAGATGCCTGGTCCCAAAGGTGTGATCACTGTTGCGGGCAATCGGAAGAAAGCAGAAGAGTGTTTTCAGAAAGGCTCAAAGATCGCTGATGCTCAGATGGCAGTGGTGGAGCTGCAGGAGTACCAGAAGGCTGCAGACCCGAGTGATTTGTTGCGAGCCAAGAAGCCCGCTACAGAATCAGCTTTTCAGTCGTCTGGTGAAATGAAGCCGGTTCACATTTACCCGACCGATCCCAGTGCTGCTCCGACTCATATCTCAACAACACTCGACTCCAAATAGGAAGAAGCGCTCATCCAGTTCCTCCGTGAGAACTGGGACATCTTCGCATGGAAGCCTTCTGACATGCCGGGTGTTCCCAGGAGACTGGCTGAGCACCGCCTACGAGTCGACTCGAAAGTGAAACCCGTCAAAGAACATCTCCGACGGTCAGCCGTCCAGAAGAGAAAGGCTATTGGTGTGGAGGTGGCTCGGCTCTTAGCAGCGGAGTTCATCCGAGAGATTTACCACTCCAAGTGGCTCGCCAACGTTGTCATGGTCCCCAAGAAGGACAAGTCACATTGCATGTGCATTGACTTTAAACATATCAATCGGGCCTGCCCGAAAGATCATTTTCCTCTCCCCCACATCGACCAGATAGTTGACTCGACTGCGGGATGTGAGCAACTATCTTTTTTAGACGCCTATTCCGGGTACCATCAGATCCGTCTGTATGGACCTGACGAGATCAAAACAACTTTCATCACTCCATTCGGGTGCTTCTGTTATGTTACCATGCCATTCGGCCTCAAGAATGCCGGAGCCACATTCATGAGGATGATTCAGAAGTGTTTGCTCACTCAAATCAGTCGGAATGTGGAAGCATACATGGATGATATTGTGGTCAAGTCACAGAAGGGTTCCGACCTGCTGACTGACCTTGCTGAAACCTTTGCCAACCTCAGGAGGTATGATATCAAGCTTAATCCATCAAAGTGCACATTCGGAGTTCCTGGCGGAAAGTTACTCGGTTTTCTCGTTTCCGAACGGGAAATCGACGCCAATCCAGAAAAAGTCGGTACTATACTCTGGATGAAACGTCCCGTGCGAGTGCACGACGTCCAGAAGCTTACTGGTTGCTTGGCCGCTTTAAGTCGATTCATCTCTCGTCTCGGTGAAAAGGCATTTCCTCTTTACCGATTGATGAAGAAGTCAGACAAGTTCGAGTGGACTCCTGAAGCTGATGCAGCGTTTGCAGAGCTCAAAGCTCTGCTCTCCACCCAGCCGGTGCTTGCTGCTCCAATCGGCAAAGAGCCTTTGCTGCTTTACATCGCATCCACGGGACAAGTCGTCAGTACGGTACTTATGGTCGAGCGGGAAGAAGAAGGAAAAGCCTTCAAAGTTCAGCGCCCAGTATATTATGTTTCTGAAGTTTTGACCCCATCGAAGCAAAGATATCCTCATTATCAGAAGCTTGTATATGGGATTTATATGACCACAAAGAAGGTTGCTCACTACTTCTCTGATCATTCCATTACGGTCGACAGCGACACTCCATTGTTAGAGATCCTGCACAACAGAGATGCAACTGGTCGAGTGGCAAAATGGGCGATTGAACTCCTTCCTCTAGATATCAAGTTTGAGGCAAAGAAAGCTATCAAGTCCCAAGCAATAGCAGATTTCATCGCCGAGTGGATTGAACAACAATTGCCGACTCAGGTTCACTCGGAGCATTGGATCATGTTCTTCAACGGTTCCAAAATGCTGAATGGTTCCGGTGCCGGAGTAGTATTGGTCTCCCCCCGAGGATATAAGCTCAGATATGTTCTTCAAATCCACTTTGATTCCTCCAATAACGAAGCAGAATATGAAGCACTTTTATATGGGTTGCGCATGGCCATTTCACTCGGCGTCCGTCGCCTCATGGTCTATGGCGACTCAGATTTGGTGGTTAATCAAGTGATGAAAGAGTGGGACGTCAGAAGTCCGGCCATGACTGGTTATTGCAATGCAGTGAGAAAGCTGGAGAAGAAATTCGAGGGGTTAGAACTTCATCACATACCCCGACTGAAAAATCAAGCAGCTGATGATTTGGCGAAAATAGGTTCCAAAAGAGAAGCCATTCCCAGCAATGTGTTTTTGGAACACATCCACACACCATCAGTTCAGGAGGATCCCTTCACTGAAGAAGCCCCACAGCCAAAAAGTGCCACGGATCCGATTGAAGTTGAAGTTCCAGCTGTGGTCGACCTGATCATGGAAGTTTTGGTCATCACTCCCGACTGGACGGTATTGTACATCGCGTACATCCTAAGGAAAGAACTCCCAGAGGACGAAGAAGAGGCTCGGCAGATCGTCCATCGATCCAAGGCCTTTACAGTCATAAAGGGACAGTTGTATAGAGAAAGCGCGACTGGAGTCAGTCAGAAGTGTATAACACCAGAAGAAGGTCAGATAATCCTTGATGATATCCACTCGGGGACCTGTGGTCATCATGCGTCCTCTTGGACCATTGTGGCTAAAGCATACCGAGTGGGATTCTACTGGCCAAGAGCGAATGAAATGGCGAAAGAATTAGTCGACAAATGTGAAGGATGTCAGTTTTACTCCAATATGTCGCACAAACCCGCGTCAGCCCTGAAAACCATTCCACTCGTCTAGCTCTTTGCTGTTTGGGGACTGGACATGGTTGGACCACTGAGAACGAGCAGGAGCGGCTTCACTCATGTGCTAGTAGCAGTCGACAAGTTCACCAAATGGATTGAAGCTAAGCCTATCAAGAATCTTGATGCTTGCACTGCTATCAGTTTCATCTGAGAGTTGATATTCGGATATGGAGTTCCGCACAACATCATCACTGACAATGGGTCAAACTTCGATTCTGACAAATTCAGAGCCTTTTGCGCCTCTCAAGGCACACGAGTCGACTACGCTTCAGTCGCTCACCCCCAGTCGAATGGACAAGCGGAAAGAGCAAACGGCTTAATTCTCAAAGGACTGAAACCCTGACTGATGCGCGATCTCAAGCACGCAGCAGGTGCATGGGTCAACAAGCTTCCATCAGTTCTTTGGGGATTGAGGACAACCCCGAACCGATCGACTGGAAGAACCCCATTCTTTCTGGTCTACAGAGCCGAAGCAGTTTTGCCGAGTGACCTACTTCACATCGCACCCCGAGTCGAGCTCTACTCTGAAGATGAAGCAGAACAAGCCCGGCAGGATGCAGTCGACCTCCTGGAAGAAGAAAGAGAAATGGTCATGATCCGATCGACCATCTATCAGCAAGACTTGCGTCGATTCCATGCCAGAAATGTGAAGAGTCGAGCCTTCCAAGAAGGAGACTTGGTCCTCCGAGTGGATCAACAGAAACCACACAAACTCGCTCCTACTTGGGAAGGTCCCTTCATAGTCACCAGAGTCCTCCACAATGGAGCGTACCACCTTTATAATGTCGATCGCCAGATTGATGAGCCACGAGCCTGGAATGCGGAGCTGCTCCGCCCCTTTTATACTTGAGTTCTCACTCGGATGAGATGTAATAAGAAAAACTTCTGTAGTTTATTTATCAAAGACAAGAGCGTAATAATTTTCCCAGTGATTGTTATTGTTTTTGTTTGCGTGAGAAATCCCCCAGTGAGTGGCTTAGCTGCGAATCCGTTTCGCCTAAGTTTGTAAAAATAATTTCCTACCGAGTGGTGAGCCAGCCTCCCACTCAGGGGCTTAGCTGCGAACCCGTTTCGCCTAAGTGTTTGAAAAACCTACCGAGTGGAGAGCCAGCCTCCCACTCGGGGGATTAGCTGCAGTCTAGTACTCGTCTAAGTATTTGAAAATTCTACCGAGTGGAGAGCCAGCCTCCCACTCGGGGGCTTAGCTGCAGTCCGGTACTCGCCTAAGTATTTGAAAATCCTACCGAGTGGTGAGCCAGCCTCTCACTCGGGGGCTTAGCTGCAGTCCAGTACTCGCCTAAGTTTGAAAAATCCTACCGAGTGGAGAGCGACCCTCCCACTCGGGGGCTTAGCTGCAGTCCAGTACTCGACTAAGTTTGAAAAATCCTACCGAGTGGAGAGCGACCCTCCCACCCGGGGGCTTAGCTGCAGTCCAGTACTCGCCTAAGTTTGAAAAATCCTACCGAGTGGAGAGCGACCCTCCCACTCGGGGGCTTAGCTGCAGTCCAGTACTCGCCTAAGTTTGAAAAATCCTACCGAGTGGAGAGCGACCCTCCCACTCGGAGGCTTAGCTGCAGTCCAGTACTCACCTAAGTATGAAACACATCCCAATCCGCAAGGACAATGAGGTGCAGGTCGACTGCCACCTGCTCCTTCGGAGCTTCGCCACAAATACAACGCGCACTCCATCCCAATCCGCAAGGACGACGAGGTGCAGGTCAACTGCCACCTTCTCCTTCGGAGCTTCGCCACAAATACAACGTGTGCTCCATCCCAATCCGCAAGGACGATGAGGTGCAGGTCGACTGCCACCTTCTCCTTGGGAGCTTCGCCACAAATACAACGTGCGCTCCATCCCAATCCGCAAGAACGACGAGGTGCAGGTCGACTGCCACCTTCTCCTTCGGAGCTTCGCCACAAACACAACATGCGCTCCATCCCGACCCGCAAGGACGACGAGGTGCAGGTCGACTGCTACCTTCTCCTTCGGAGCTGCACCACAAATACAAAAGTTGTCTCGAGTGAAGAACGAGTTCCACTCGACGGAGAATTCGTGAAGATATTCAACGATAAACCAAGTTCAGATAAACCCTAAAGGTTCCAGACCGCAGATCAAAGTGCTCGGGCATTTAGCCCGAAAGAGTTTAATGGTTACAAAAACCACTCGGCATTCCAAGGCAAATTTAAGGTGGGGCATAAAAGTTTGTTCACTCCGCAGGAGGAGGACTGGCAGGCTCGACGAACTCATCCAGGTCGACGCCGTCGGCGATCCGAGTGGCTGCAGCAATAAAAGTCTCCATAAAAGATCGGAAGTCATGCCTCTGGGTGTTGGCGACCTTGATTGCTGCCAGCTTATCTTGTCGCACCTCCTTGCAGTGGACACGAACCAAAGACAGAGCCACATCAGCACCACACCGGGCAGAAGATTTCTTCCACTCCTGCACTCGACCAGGGATCTCGTTAAGTCGAGTCATCAGAGACTCGAGATCATTCTGGAGCGTGGCCCCTGGCTAAAGTGCCGTGTCGATCCGTGACGTGGCGACCTTCAGTCGCGCCAAGTAGTCCACAACACCGTCGATGCGGGATTCCAGTCGGAGCAGATTCATGGCAGTTTCATCTTTCATGGGAGAGTTGATGGGGTCCAAACCTGGCTCAATCCGCCCAGTCTCCTCCTCGAAGTTCTGGAAAAACTCTGCATTCACGATCCAAGGATAAGTCAATTTTCGTATGCTGAGTCGACAAAAAAACATCAGTCAGAACAAAATGTATACCTTCAAGCTTGATGAACAACTTCTTGGCAAGGCTCCTCAGATAACTCTCTAGATCGTCCCTCCCGCGAGCGATGCCTTCCATCTTCTCGTACAGGTTGACATTGTTTTTCTTCAAGCGCGTGCACTCCTTGTTGGCTTCGTTCAGGGCAGATTTCATCTTGGCGTTCTCTTCTTCCAATTGGCCGACTGAAGCCAGTTTCTGTTCAGCCAGAGCGGTTCTGTCGTCAGCTTTCTTTTGAGCAACAGCCAAATCCTGATCCTTCTTCGCCAGAGCTTCGTTCAGTTTTTCTGCAAAGAAATGGTGCTTGATTCAGAAAGAGCAAAAGGGTACTCAAGCCTAAGGCAAACCAGTCGACAAGCTCGTCTTACCATTGGCGTCGTCCTTGGCCATTTGCAGCTCTGTCTTGGCCAATTCCAAGTCAAGGTTTAGCTGGATCTTCTGTTTCTCCAAGTCAGCAAAGCGAGCTCCAAGATCGCAAGATTTCTGCAAACGGGGAGGGGAAGTTATTTTACAGCGAAAAACGACAAAGACAATCAATACTAAGACTACGGTCGACTGCCTGCAGTCCACCATAGTCTCGGGGACTACACCTAGTGGGTGCACTTTGCGTGCCCCCACCGGTTCGGTTTACACTCGACACGGCCAGACCAGATCGAGCGAAAGAATCAAAATACAAAGACTACAGTCGACTGCCAGCAGTCCACCGTAGTCTCTGGGACTACACCCAGTGGGTGCACTCAGCGTGCCCCCACTAGTCCAAAAATTCAATCGACGCACCCAGTGGGTGTACAGATGCAAAGATTTTCGGAAAGAGAGTCTCCAGATAGCATATCCTAACAGAATAAGCGGTGACCAGCTAACCTGAACATTGCTTTGGAGAGCCGAGCTGGCGTCGTAGGCGGCCTGACTGGCGTCCCGCACCATCTTCACCTTCTCCATCATAATGCCCGCCTGGCGTATGGCTTCCTTGGCAGCATTCACTTCGTCCTCTGGGACATGATGGATCGCAAAAACTGAAGGTGGGTCGGCAGGAGCTTGAGCAGTCGACGAAGAAGGCAGGGCACTCGACAATGGTACGGCGAAGGTAACAGAACCCCGATTGGCATCACCAGCGTCCTAAACGACTGGTTCCGCCATCGGCGTCGACTGTGGCACCTTGCTTGCAGGAGCTTTCCTATTTTTCCTCGTCAAAGGCCTCTCAGGCTCTTCATCATCATCATCGAGGAGGTCAATAATGTTAGGAGCTGTTCAAAGATCAATCGCCAAAATCACATCACCCAATGGTACACATTGCAGTTGAGTCGACCAAATAAAGACAGAATGACAGAAATCATACCCAGATTGGAAGTGACTGCATCCTCCATTACCTCATCCTCATCTCTGTAAGCTGAGGTCCCGGAAGTAGCAGCGCTGCCAGTTCCAAAGTTCATCTGGTTAAATCAAGAAAAAATAAACAGCACGGAGCGTCGAGTGAATACAAAGGGAGACACTCACGCAGAAGCGACGGGGATGTCAATATTAATCTTCGGCAACGCCTTCCGAGGCTTCTGCTCTGCAACTTTGAGATGCTTTGACACTTTTTCAGTTGGGGTTGGTGAAGATGTCCGAGGACGCTTTGAAGACTGACCAGTCTGAGCAATCGCCTTTTCACGGGCGCTCGGTCATTCTTAGTCAAGCTTGGATTGCCTCTCCCTGCGAGGAGGCGACTCGACTTCTTCTTCGTCACTTGAGTCGTCACTTTCTTCGTCCTCTTCTCCGTCAGAATGCCATTCGCCACTGTCGCCGCCGCTCGCCTCTCCTTCCAGATCTTGCTCTTGCTCCCCGTTGGGCACTGAGTACATTTCGATAAGGGCCTGAAAGAAAGTAGGAAGAATAAAGTCAGTCGACGCAGTATAGACAGCTGCGTGAGTGAATTCAGATTATAATCAAAAGCTCAGAATCGGACCTTTTCTGGTTCGTGGGACTGGTCGAATGGAGGAACTCTCCTGGCTCCCCTGGGGTTGTCCTTGTTTCCGGTGATGCCCGACAGCCACCCCTCCAGTGTGTCGTCATCGACCTCCTCTGGGTGAATCCGAGTGGTGCCATCAAGACCCGAATACATCCACATCGGATGGTCTCAAGCTTGAAGAGGCTGGATGCACCGCCGAAGGAAAACTTCCAAGAGATCCATACCAGTGACCCCGTCACGGATAAGCTGGACCACTCGTTCGACCAGCACCCTAACTTGCGCCTTCTCCTCCGAGAGCACCTTCAAAGAGGAGGGTTTCCTCACTCGGTCCATGGTAAAAGGAGGGAAGCCAGTCGACTGCCCTGGCGTCGGCTGGTCTTTGCAGTAAAACCAGGTCGACTGCCATCCACGGACCGAGTCGGGAAGAATCATGGCCGGAAAGGAACTTTTCCCTCTCATCTGGTCACTAAGACCCCCACACATCTGAATCACTTGTGTTCTCTCGTCACTCGGGTTGGCCTTTTTCACCGTCTGAGAACGACAGGTGAAATTGTGCTTGAAAAGACCCCAGTGAGGCCGACAACCCAAGAAATTCTCGCACAAAGACACGAAAGCAGCGAGATACACGATTGTGTTGGGAGTGAAGTGGTGGAGTTGTGCCCCAAAGAAATTCAGAAATCCCCGAAAGAAAGGGTGAGGAGGCAAGGAAAATCCACGATCGACGTGGGTGGCAAGGAGAACGCGCTCACCCTCCCGAGGTTGCGGCTCGGATTCCTCCCCCGGAAGCCGCGCCGATCCATGGGGGATCAGTCCTCCGTCGGCTAGGTTGTCGAGGTCTTCTTGGCGGATCGTCGAGCGGATCCAGTCGCCCTGGATCCAGCCCTTCGGCAGGCCGGCTCGTGAGGAAGATCCACCCCGACTGGTCGCCTTCCCCTTCGCCTTTGCTGTTGCCTTCTTCGCCCGCTCCAGAGCCGCCGTCTTCTCCTTCCCCATCGTCATCGGCGAGACGCGTATGGAGCGGCGGCGCTGGGGTGAGAGCGAGCGCGACGAAGAAGCCTGAAGAGGAGAAGAGGAAATGAGAACACACTGTTCAAGAAACCCCGGTCCGACGCCTTATATGAGGTCACTTCCGAGTGGCTGACTGGTAGGGCCGGACGATCCTGTCAAATCCCGTAACAATCGCGCGTGCAATACATGGCGAAAAAGGTGGCGCGGAGATCGAGGCGGCTCCGCCCTATCCCATCCAATTACTGCGGCCTCCCCCGTCCCGCGCGCTTCCCAAAATCTGAATCCCGCGAAATCTGCGGGCAGCAGAACAACTTGTCAGACGGAAGATCTCCTCCACACCGTCACTCGGAGCTTTTCAAGTAAAGAAACTCACTCGACAAAAAACTAAGAATGGATCAAGGCGACTGAAAAGGAAGTTGCTGTCATCACTCAGGTTCATTGATCCGAAACAAGATATGCTCATGGCATGAAAAATGAGTCGGAGAAGTTCTCAACTCCTTCCCCACTCAAACCTCGATCCATTCGGGGGCTAATGATGAAGCTATGTACCTAGGGTACGGTCATGGACCTGTCCTAACTGCCCTACCCAAGGACATCTCTAGAAGAAATCACCTTTCAATCGACTTGGAGGTGTTCCACTCGACATACTCGAAGATACTCGACCAAGAAGCAATCACTCGACCAAGATCCAACCACTCGACGGCCAGGAGACCTAAAATCACTCCGCACGCTAACGGTCGGTCATTAAGTAGCTTTTATGGTCATCATAGCACTTTATTAGGGGTGTTACCAGTAACGCCCGACCTTAATGTATTTGAAACTCTGCATAACTGAGGGCCGGAGGGGTCTGGCGAACTCTATATAAGCCATCCCCTCCTCAGTGTAAAGGGTTCGCACCCCTGTAATTCATACACACATAATCCAGTCGACCGCCTCCGGGCTCTGAGATGTAGGGCTATTACTTCCTCCGAGAAGGGCCTGAACTCGTAAACCTCGTGTGCTTACAACTACTCCATAGCTAAGATCTTGCCTCTCCATACCTACCCCCCTACATTACTGTCAGACTTAGAACCACGACACTTGGCGCATCGGTCTCGGGGCGTCACACTACCGCAGGAAAGGAGATCCTGCTCAAGGCTATAATCCAAGCCATACCTACCTATGCAATGTCGGTCTTTAAAATTCCTAAAAAAATGTAAAGGAATCATCGACGTGATAGCGCATTTCTGGTGGGGAGACGAGGAGAATCAGAAGAGGATGCATTGGATGTCCTGGTGGAAATTGTGTTCCTAAAAATCAAGGAGGGATGGGATTTCGTTATATCAAATGTTTTAATTTGGCGTTACTCGCCAAACAGGCATGGCGTCTGTTGGATAATCCTGATTCCTTGTGTGCTTCTATCCTACGAGCAAATTATTACCCCGATGGTGATCTATTAAATGCGAAGGTAAAGAAAGGCTCTTCCTTTACATGGCAAAGTATCATGGCAAGCACAAATACACTGAAACGTGGCTATATTTGGCGAGTGGGGAATGGACACAACATCAATATTTAGGAAGATGCCTGGATCCCAAACTATGCAACTAGGAAAATTGTAACGCCTAAGGGAGGTAATATGTTAACTAAGGTAGGTGATCTCATTGATCCTGCTTCTAATACTTGGGATGAAGACCTAATTGAACAAACTATGTGGCCAATCGATGTACAAAGGATTCTTTCAGTTCCCCTACTGCAACATGATATGCAAGATTTCATTGCCTGGAATTATACAAAAAGGGGTATTTTATCGGTTCGATCAGCCTATTTTATGGAGTGGAATCACCAGTATGGAAGCAAATTGAAACACTCTAATGGGATGGGGCGAACCAAGTTAACCCTACTTGGAGTAAGATATGAAAGTTAGCCTGTCCGGCAAAAGTTAAAATTTTCTTATGGCGTATGCTACATGGTACGATCAAATGCTGGGCTACGCTAGCAAACAGACATATGAAGGTTTCACCCATCTGCCCTACTTGCTTAGAGGGTTTAGAAGATACAAAACTTATGCTCTTCTGCTGTAGTAAAGCAAAGGAGGTTTGGAAAAGGCTAGGGATGGATGATATTATTGATAAAGCTTGTGAAGTTGACCGTGCGGGAGAGACGGTGTTGGGAGTATCTACTACTCCTACCAGATCAAGATTTGTGGATATTGGGTTACCACAATGTACGTGAGATGATTGTTATTTCAGCATGGTATTTATGATGGGAAAGACAGAAGCTGGTACACAATGAAAAAACTCAAAATGTAACTCACATCTCAATGGGGATTCTTGCTCTAACAAAAAAAAATTGTTAATGCATTATCCCCAAGGCATCGATGAAAAAGGAGAGTTGGTCTTGTCCTCCAAGAGGTTTCGTTAAACTTAATGTTGATGCTTCTTTTGATCACGATCTTCTTAGGGGTTCTATGGGAGCGGTCCTTCGAGACGGCAAAGGAAGGTTCATAGCTGGAGGGAATGAGAAAATAGATGTTTGCGTGGATGTGTTGAGGGCAAAAGTTTTAGCTCTAAAATTCGATCTAACATTGGCACAACGGGCGGGATGCAATCGCCTTATTATAAATTCAAATAATACGGAGGGGATTGATACTATGAATGATGGAGGACAATCGGCGGGTGCAGCGGCAGCAATCTTTGATGATTGTTTCCATTATGCTTGTGGTTTCGTTACTGCTAGATTTGAGCATTGTAATAGGGAAGCAAATAAAGTAGCTCATGAGCTGGCTAGATTAGCAAGATCTTCTTTGACTTCTGATTGGTTTAAGCAGCCTTTAAATGAAATTGTAATGATCCTCAGAAACGATCTACTACTTGTTACAAATGAATAAAGTCTGAGCTTTTTCAAAAACAAAAAATCAGGACCCTAGACCTAGGCTAACTTGGACGGCAGCATAATCACCAGACTGGTCCATCACCTCCTTCTCTCTACATAGGCCTAGTGTCAGTTTTATATGACTTTACTGCTGCCGATATGTCTGTTTCTATCTTCTTTCTTTTGCTAGAATATTGGTGGTTGGTTGTGTGCATCTTAGGTCTGCAGTGGTCAGATGTTGCTCATCATGCTTTCTATATGCTTGATACTAAATTTTAAGTTAATAAAAGCAGCATTTATGATAGAAAAAAATCCCCTCTTTACATTTTCATTTTGAGCGGATATATATTCTCTATTACCGGGTTAGCCACGTGGAAAATGGAAAATGCCTATCCATCAGGCTGTTGTACCGGCACCACCTAACGTCGGTAGAGTAGAGCAAGGCAGCAACCCAGGAACCTGGACAAGGACACACACAGGATCACCTGATCCGTCCGAGCCATCACCGCACCGCACGGGACACGGCATAATACCATGCATCAGCTCACGCCAGCTGCACTCCAAAGAGAAAAACCACGTCTCCCAGAAAAAACAAATGGCAAGTTGACAACGACAAGACAAGGGGCCGTGGCTTTCTCCGCCCTCCGTTTCGGCCGAAACCCAGCGGCCGTCAGCTCGCTCGCTCGCTTCCTACCGAACAAGGCGGCGGCCATTCATGGCGTGCGCGCGGAGCCGTAAACGTCCAAAACCACAGCGGACACGGCCCACCGTTACCTGCCCGCGCGCATATAAAGACCACACCCTTCCTTCATCCGCAGCGCCATAATTTCCGAGCTGCTAGCGCTACAGTCCCCATCAACAGTTCAGGCTTACAGCTAGTTGCAGTACTACACGAGTACACCACCAAGCCAACGCCCAACAGAGAGGTAGTGCTGCCATTGGGAGGATGGCTTCGATCGTGCTGCTGCTGTCGGAGCTGCTCGGCGGCGCGGGGAGCACCAGCATGCTGGAGGCCAACTGCTACATGGGCGGCCACAGCCTGCGGGAATTCCGGCCCACGGCGGCCACGGGCGAGCGGGCGCCCACGGAGCCGAAGCTGCGGGGAACAACCTCAACGGCGGCGAAGGATGAGGAGCCGTCGTCGTTGGACCTGGAGGATCTCTCCGCCGTGTCCAGGATATCGGTGGACGTGATGTGGCCCTGAGCCTTCCGCTGACTCAGGAGGTCGATTCGCCTCGAGGTTGTTCTGTGTTTTGCTGCCGAGGACGAAGAAGATGTGTCATGTGATTCCTCGTTGCCTCGAGTTCTATGAAATGAACATGTAAATATACAAAGCCAGCGCTGAATGTTCTCCCTGTGTTCCTTTTTGTCTCGTGACTTTTTCTTCGGGGATTCAACCTTCTGATCAGATCATAATCGACCGAACTCGTTTGCAACATTTTTTCCTCGTAGCAATCGACCGGGTACTGACAATAATCCCATGCTAATTGCAGAATTAAATGGTTCTCGTAATCGGGTGGATAATGACAGTCCATCGAGCGGGTATACCCACACCGACCTTCTCAACGTGGACTACAGAAAACAACGCATTTTCCCTATACAAACTTGCAATCCATTCTGTAACTGAACTTTTTGTACTTTTAACAGTGCATTTTTTGTTGTCTTGGCCTTGCAAGGCATTGTTCAGGTAAACCACAAGAGCTCTGGAGTTTTCAAGTCCCATATTGCAAATAACATCAAACACAATTGCAAATAGTATCAAAGATCATACTACTCCATGGATGGTGGGCTGTCATCGATAGTTCGATTCCCAGCATAGGAAATTGCTAGATGGATGGCAATGGCCTGCTAGCTAAGCTAGGAGCGTGCCCATCCATTAAAGTAACAGTTTCTCCCTGAATTTGCACTTTCAGTAATAAGTCCTACTAGCAAAAAAACCCATGTGTTACAACGAGAGAAAAAAAAACATTATCTCATGTCTCTAGCTGGGTCAGTTGGATAAATTATGTGTGGCCGGTTGGCAGGTTATGAGATCGAAACCTTCCATCGGCAATTTTATTTTTTGCCAGTTCTGCGGACCTGGGCTACAATGTGCCGTCGGGTGGGCTTCCTCAATTGGGCCAAAACGGATGGTTACCAAATAGCGTATGTGAAATTAATTGAAGCGGGACAAAACAAAGCGGGACGAAAATAAGAATATCACCTCCCTTTAATAGTAGGTATATAGATATAGATATATATATAGATATAGATGTAGCACGACAGAGTCGATTTCCACATAATATCTATCTGCCATAACTGCAATTATGTCGATGTATATTTTAAGCATCCATTGTGTTAGGTTCAGATCATACACGACCGGCGTAGTGACCCTCAAAAAACCACTGAGGCCTCTTTTGGTTCATAGGATAGGATTATTATAGGAATAGGAATCTTGTAGGAATGAGATGACATGTATCTCAAATCCTATGAGTAGGAATAAGAAACAAGATGTCATTTGGTTGACACCAAAGGAATTTTTCCATTGAGTCTAGGCTCTTTTTTATTTTCCTATGAAATGTGGAGGATAGAAACCAATCCTATATAGGAATAGGAATCCATTCCTATGAACCAAAGGGCTCTAAAGAAAAAAATCCTATCCTCTAGAATTCCTATGAAATTCCTCTAAACCAAAGGAGGCCTGAAAGTTTTCAAGCAGCATGCATATTACACCAGGAGTGTCCCGGACATGACAGTAACGGTTTCTCCTTGGATTTTCACTCGCCGATTTGCGTCATCCAGTTCCAGGTATAGCGTTCCACCCCTTGGAGATGCCTGATGATACATGGAAATGGTCACATGAAGGAAAAATTAACACGATGATTTAGCGCTGATTGAGCGCATGTTGTGGCATTATTATTGTAAAATAAAACATATACATCCAAACAATTAAAACGTCGAAAGCATACTTGAAATGCCGTCAGTTTTTGCTTCCCAAGCTTTCTACCCCAAAAGGGTCCCAATACACAATGTATACTGCCAGTAACAGGGTCCTGCAAAAATACAGAAATCAGGGGTTACGACTTGTATGAAAGATGAGGTTGCATTACATGGACAATATCAATAGCCAATGGACGCCCAAGATTAATTTAAATGAACGAGGGTTTTCCTATACAGATTTCAACTAGTACAAATGGTGGCACTCTATAATTGCAACTTGCAAGCAGGGCATCGATTCCTCATTCCTCAACAATAATTACAAGCATCCACTGAGATAAAGTTTGTTCTACCATAGATAACACTACTAGTCAAAGCAGCTCTTAGCCTGCTAATCGATATTGTGAATATAGATAAAATTCTAGCTAAACAGAAGTAACTCATGATGATATTAATTTGTCTAGGACAAGCAGGGTTCAGACTTCAGAGCATGCTGGAAGTAGACAACACTACAGGACTATGCTATCCAGAATGAAAGATGTAGTGACATATTTGAGACATGAGCACAATTAGGTGTTGGGAGAGGCACTCCTGCATCGACTTTCTTATACTTAGCTCCATACTGTTTTTTACTCAAATGCTCGATACCTTGGTAAGTTAAACAAGCTTCACCATTTGTATACACAACTTTGGACTAAGAAAGGACATCACCTCATCCATCCCAAATTTCGGGCAGAATAAACGTGTGAAGAAGTCATAACCAGATCCAGCAGGTGCCGGTCCTGTAACCATGATACCACCACATGACAACTTCTTAATTTCTTCGATGTTAGGAAGGATGTCGGCAACCTCTTTTGCTGAAGAAAGTTCCACCTGAAAGCCACCAGCTGTTTATTGGGCAGTTGATTTTTCAGAAGCACAACTGAGATAGGAGAAACTAAGAGAATACAGTATAGCTGTTTAGCTTAGGAGAATGATCATAGCAGCACCAACATGCCCCATCTTAAAATGGGGAAGTTTATTTTGGAATGTAATGATGCAGGTAAAACAGGGGAGAGACAGTACAATGAGATCACCGTCGGCCGCCGATTTGTGAACACTGACCACTGGTGCGCCGTTTAGGGTCTCTGGAATCGACGGCATCTCGTTGCAGTCCAGGAAATCAATCATGGGGAAATTCAGCTCAATAAACAGCTTCCCGTGGGCCTCGCCTGCGCCCCCTGGCGCAGGAACTTTCTTCGCAGTCAGGATGCCGGATTTGGTCATGAACTCGATCATGCCATGCTCCGGCAGAACGGCCGTGAAGAGGAAGTGGGCGGAGGCCAACGTCGCGTGCCCACACAGGTCGACCTGAAAGCGACGACGCGTGCTCGGGGTCAATGCAGGCCAGTCGACGGGTTGTTCAGATCGGTCGATGCTGGTAGTAGAAAGGGGATCCGAGGATTTGGGGAGGAGATGGACGGAGGGCTATGTGGTTACCTCGGTGACGGGGGTGAACCATCGAAGGTGGAAGAGCGGCGCGGCGCTGGCGGGCCGGGACAAGTCGCGGACGAGGAAGGCGGTCTCGGAGAGGTTGAACTCGGTGGCGACGGACTGCATCCACCGCTCGTCCGCGGCGTTGTCGTCGTCGAGGAGGCACACCGCGGCGGGGTTGCCCTTGAACGGCTCGGTCGCGAAGGCGTCCACCTGCGACGAGACCACGACGGCCGGGCCGACGTCACTTTCCGAGAGGCGCGACGCGACCGTGCGAGTGAAGAAGAGGAGAGGGGAAGATGGTAAGTACAGTACTGACCACGGCGTATCGGATGGCTTTCTTGCACATTTTCACGAACACGGCGTCGGCGGCCGCTGCTCCAAAGTTGCCTGAGTAGGAACTGTAACAAGATGCTGATGATTGCTGAGTAGGAGTAGTAATCAGCAACGATGGGCTTTCCTTCCTTGCGAATGACAGCCGACCGGGTACCAAAAAACAAAAACTTCCCGTCACAAATACCGTCCTTTATGACTTAACTCCCTTTTTTTTTATAAAAGAGAGCTTCCTTCTCTCATTTCATTTAAAGAAATCACAAGGTTTACAGACCCCAAACCTGACGCTAACTAACAGACTTAAAGCCCCGCGAGGCAACAACTGACAATGCTTTGTTGAAAGAGGGATCCATCCCTTCCTCCTCCCACACAGCATTATGTTAAGATAGGCTAGGTCTCCAGCATCATACAGCACCAAAAAAAAACAAAAGCTAGTAGATTTTTCTACTCGCTATTACATAGAGAAAAGGATCCCTCACATTAACAGAAGGTTCAAAACGCAACAAGTAAAGGAAAGGGAGAAAACACTTGAGCTGCGGGTGACAGAGGAGGAGAGGCTTCGGCATGTCTGTCCTTCAAGAGCCTTCCAACCTGGGTACTCCGATCGTCCATCCATGCGTCGCCTTGAAGATCTCCCTAGCAACCCGCTCTACTTGCTTTACACCCTCCTTCATGCGATTTATTCTTCCTTGGTTTTTCTGCAATACACATCATTCATGTAAATTTTTAATAATCAGATTCACAGGAACACAGGGATCAACTATCCTGTGATTATCAAAAACTAGTATGTTTCTTAGTTTCCACATCGTCCATAACATAGCAGATATTCCAACTGTCATAAGACTTTTATCATTTTTTTCAAACTTATTTGTCCATCTACCAAATATATCATTAATCTTGTCAGAGATATCTTGTAAATTAAAGGAACATTTCATGACCATCCATAACATTTTTGCCACCGAGCAATGTATAAAGAGATGATCTATATCTTCCTCTCTACCACAGAAGGAACAATTGTTGTCCCCCTGACATCCTCTTTTTTTTAAGTTTTGTTTGATGAGAATGCTTTTCCTCATCAACAGCCATAAAAAGACTTTAACCCGGGGGGGGGGGGGGGGGGCTCTGTCGGGACCCCGATTCTAAGTCACACCGATCTAGCCTGTAACACCTCATATCACTTTGCGGCCTCACGCACGGTATTTCCACGGGTGTCGCCTTAGCATGGCCGGGACCGTTTGCGCCTTTTGCCTCACGTATATGATAGTATCGCTAGCATCCATATGACAGAGAACCCGGGCCGACATGGCTAGTTGTGAACCCAAAGCGGTGCTAACCTATGGGGACAGGCATACATGAGTCACATCGAGCATGTCGGTCAACGGCATATGAATCCGGGCTGTAGCACTGGGCTAACAGGACTCCGGTAACCCGGGCTATAGCAGGCTAGGCAGGACTCCGGATGTCACCGCGTGACATTTCCCCGAAGGGACAGACACAGGAACGAAGTGAAACACATGCCGGCCAGTCAACTGTTCTGAGCAGTAGTGCTGGGCTAGCAGGACTCCGGTGAACCGGGCTGTAGCGGACTACTATGGCTCAAGGAAGCACTAGACTACATTTCCCCATAAGAGAGGCTGCCAAGAACAAAGAACTAGATTGTCGGATCCCACACATAGCAATACACGTCACACATACGCATAACATGCAAGTATGTGAGGTACAACATGGCATCACAACATAATGCAAACTCATATAGATAAAGGCTCAGAAGAACCACATAGCATTAAGTACAAGCAAGGGCCACATGACCCATCATTCGGAGCATACAAGCAACAAGCGGAAGCATTACATGTCTGAGTACAGACAACTACAAATGAAAAAGGCTGAGGAGCCCGACTATCTACAACATCCGATCAAGATCGTAGCTGAGGTACAAGCTACTTGTCGAAGTCCACGTAAACTAGTAAGACCGAAGTCTCCGCTGCAAAAACATAAATAAAGCAACATGAGTACAAAGGTACTCAGCAAGACTTACATCAGATCCTATCATACATGCACTTGTATCAAGAAGGTAATGTGGAGTTTAGTTGCAGCAAGCCAGCTTTGACTCAGTGGCTATCCTGTACTACGACTGCTGGTAACTCTTTTGAGGTGGCGCACACGAGTCCACTAATCACCACGTCAATACACTACTATGGATTCATTCCCGTCTTCCTACGAGAAGGCCATCCATAGCACTCACACTTGTCTTGAGCATTTTAGAGTATCCACTTCAAGTTGTCTATGTACCACGTAAGCACCCAAGAAGTCCATAACCGAGGACACGGCTATTCGAATAGATCATGATAACCCTGCAGGGGTGTACTTCTTCACACACGCTGTCACCACTTATCACCATGTACACGTCATGTATCTCGGCAACCTTCAAGCGGAAGCCTGGTGAGGGTGTCGGCCACGGCCTGACTAACCACACAGGACTCTAGTCCAGGTTTATTGCCTATTCGGATTCCATCCGCAAGGAGATCCGGCCGGGGTGTCGCTCACGGCCCCAAACGATGTGTGCAGGGTTCCCAAGCCCACCTCGCCGGATGGATCTACGCTTGGTACACCGTGCCACTTGTGCCTAGTCTGTCCCAAGCCCACCTGGCCGGGTGCCACTTGGTAGACTACTAACACTACCTACAAACACCAGAAACTAATTGCAACTCCTGGATAAAGATCAAGTTGGTTAATAAGTCGAGAGAGCTTGGAGTGCCCGGAGCCCAATGTGTGGTAGTAGCTAGTCATTGGACAACATACACAGAACTCAGTGCTTAAGGACGGTTCCAGTGAGACAACCCACCATGTACTCCTACATGGCCTCTCACCGCTACCTTTACCAAATCATGTTCACACGCTTAACTCTCAGCACCAGAACATATCGTACCACTCCAATTCATTCCCGATGAATCAGACCTGACACAACTCTAAGCAATAGCAGGCATGGCATGGCAAGAACACAACATGGCTCAATCAACTCCTACACATGCTAGTGGGTTTTAACTATTTACTGTGGCAATGACAGGTCATGCAGAGGAATGGGTTCAACTACCGCGGCATAAAGTAGCAGTTGAATCGTTGTTGTCCTAATGCAATAATGAGAGCAGGAGCGAGAGAGTAGGATTGTATCGGAATGAACAAGGGGGTTTGCTTTCCTGGTAGATCAACAGAGGGGGCACTGCTCCACAGATAGATACTCTGGATCGGTCTCCGGAGCAGGACCTATCGAGAAGGAACGGTGTCGGCAATCAATACACAAACATATGCAACAATATGATGCATGAACATGGCATGAAGATGTGATGTTGTTTGAGCTAATGCAACCAGCATTCAATTGGTTAAAGTCCATTTGAACTAAAGATTCAAATGCATCTTTAACATAAGCTCTTAAATATGCCATTTTAGTGTTTCCCTTATACAGCATGTATAGATTGGTTTTTCATGCATGAAAATGGTACAGATGGATAGATTGAATTTTTCTGATAATTTTTCATATATAAATTATTTCAATCTGAGCTACGGTTGAATTTCTATGAATTTTTGAAGTTTATATCATTTTCTGGAATTTCCTGATTTATTTTAATACCAGAAAATGATATATTGCGTCAGCATGATGGCAGCATTGCGTCAACAGGTCAAAGGAGCTGTCCGAGTCAAACCTGACGTGTGGGGTCCACACGTCAGTGTCTGTGGCTAATCCTAATTAAATTAAACCTAAACTGGCTTAGTTAATGGGGTTGGGCCCACGCGTCAGTGACCCAATTAGTTAATAGGGTTAAATTAGTTGTTAAACTAATCCTAACTAAAAATTAATAGGGTCGGGCCCCACATGTCAGCGACCCACGGGAGGTCAAACCTCCTGGTCAGCGGGGTCAAAACCCGCCGGTGGCTTGACGCCGGCGAGCCAGACGCGGCGGAGGGGCTCGGGATCGCGTCTCCAGCGACCAAATGGGCCGTGGAGACCATCCCCGAGGAGCTGGTGCTCGCGTGCATCCAGTGGAGTAGTCGGGAGGCTGCGGGGACGGCGGAGCTCGCCGGAGCAAAGCTCGCGGCGGCGGCCGGTGTTCGGTGGCGTGCGGCAGAGGGGCTAGAGGGCGCAGAAGGGCAGGGGAGTAGGGGGAACGACGGCGGGGCTCACAGGGGACCGGCGGGCGTCGTCGAGGAGCTCGGGGAAGGATGGAGTCAGCGGGGCGGTGAGGACGATCTCCGGCGGCCGGAGATGAAGACGACGGTGCCGAGGATGAAGCGGAGCTCGCCCGGTTGCTTTGCTCGGTGAGGAGGGAGAAGGGGTCGCGGCGGAGCTGGGAAGCGTGTCGGGGAGGTGCGGCAGTGGCATAGGCCACGGTGGCTGTGGATGGCGGTGACGGCAATTTCGGCCGCGAGGGGGAAGAGAGGAGAGAACTGGGGAAGTGAGAGAGGCCAGGGGGCTCGGTGGAGCTCTCGGGGGTGGACAACGCCGAGGAGGGAGAGGAGGCAGCAAGCAGCTGCCTGGCGGGCATGCACGCTCGCCATGCTCCCTTTCGCCGCTGCCTCCTGGCGAGGGAGACGACTGGCAACGGCCAGTTGGGCCGGGCCACTGCTGGGCCGGGGTGGGGCGCCAGGTAAGTCAGGTAAAAGTTTTCTTATTTCCTGTTTTCTTTTCTATTTTCTGACCTTTGTTTTGATTTAAAAAAAAATACTAAATCAAGTTATTTTCTTCTGAAAATTTTTGCAGGGGCCTAAAGGATTATTCCAAAGCCCCTCACCAAAATTCAGAATTATTGGACAATATTTTATATATATAAAAATATTTATCCAACGCAAATAATTACTGGATTAATTCCAAATGGCCAAAATAAATATTTATGAGCTCCTAAAAATATTGGTTTGAAATTTTACCTCTGCCCAATATTTTCAGAGAGAGACATGAACATTTTCTTGGACCCTTTTGGAGCAATTTTTATCTGGGTCATTTCCAGAAATGATTTCTAAGGGTTTTACAAATCCCCATTTCAAATTTAAATGAAATTTAAACGTGATGCACACATGACTAGCTAGCCTAGGTCATACCAGAACTAGGGATGTGACAACTCGCCCCCACTCGGAAGAATCTCGTCCCGAGATTCAGGAGTCGGCGGGAAGGAAGCGGGGTACTCAAATCGAAGACGATCTTCACGCTCCCAAGTAGCTTCTCTCTCGAAATGATGAGACCACTGAACCTTGAGAAACTTGATGTTATGACGTCGGGTGACACGCTCTGCTTGATCAAGGATGCAAACAGGGTACTCTCGATAAGTGAGGTTATCTTGGAGATCAAGCGTTTCGTGGTCCACTCCGCGGATGGGATCCGAGAAGCAACGCCTGAGTTGAGAGACGTGGAAGACATCATGTACTCGAGAAAGATGTGGGGGTAGTTCCAACTGGTAGGCAACCTCTCCTCGTTTAGTGAGAATACGAAAAGGACCAATGTAACGAGGAGCCAACTTGCCTTCGATACCGAAACGATGGGTACCCTTCAAGGGAGTAACCCGAAGATAAACCTTGTCGCCAACTTCATAAGCCACTTCCTTATGACGACGGTCATACTGGCTCTTTTAACGAGATTGGGCTGTTTTCAAATTCTCACGAATGACGCGAACTTGCTCTTCTGCCTCCTGGATCATATCCGGTCCAAAGAATTGTCTTTCACTAGTTTCTGACCAGTTCAAAGGTGTTCGACATCTTCGTCCATACAGAATCTCAAAAGGAGCTTTCTTGAGGCTGGTTTGGTAGCTGTTGTTATAAGCAAACTCGGCGAAGGGAAGACACTTCTCCCAATCCATACCGAATGAGATAACACAAGCTCTAAGCATGTCTTCAAGAATCTGGTTGACCCTTTCCACCTGACCACTTGATTGAGGGTGGAAAGCGGTACTGAAGGAAAGATGGGTGCCCATGGCAGTTTGGAAACTCTCCCAGAAATAAGAAGTGAAAAGACTACCACGGTCTGAATTGATCTCTAGTGGAACACCATGAAGTGATACTATTCGAGAAATATATAAGTCAGCGAGCTGACTAGCAGTGATACTCTCTCGAACGGGTAGGAAGTGAGCCACTTTGGAAAGACGATCAATGACTACGAAGATAGCATTATTCCCTCTCTTGGTCCTGGGAAAGCCGGTGATGAAGTCCATACCAACTTTATCCCATTTCCACTCGGGAATAGCTAAAGGTTGAAGAGTGCCAGCAGGTCTCTGATGCTCTGCCTTCACGCGACGACAAACGTCACAGTTAGCAATAAATTGAGCAATTTCTCTCTTCATCCTAGTCCACCAGAACCTCTGGCATAGGTCCTGATACATCTTAGTACTACCGGGATGAATCGTGAGAGGAGATTCATGCGCCTCCTTAAGGATTAATTGTCGAAGATTTTGATTCTTGGGAACCACCAAGCGACTCTCAAAGAAAACAACACCACGATCATCTATAGAGAAACTACCACCAACTCCCTTATTAATGTTTCTCTTGATCCGGGAAATTCCCGTATCCTGCTGCTGAGTAGAGATGATTTGATCCACAAGAGTAGGTTTCGCCACCAAGGTAGAAAGGAATCCGTGAGGAGCAAGGTGGAGGTTAAGCTTACATAATTCCTCATGGAGAAGTGGTTGGCCCTACTGCAACATGAGATTGTTGCAATAGGACTTACGACTTAGCGCATCAGCCATGACATTCCCCTTACCTGGGGTGTAGGTAATCCCTAAATCATAATCTGAGATCAACTCCAACCAACGTCTTTGCCTAAGGTTCAAATCTGGTTGGGTGAAGATATACTTGAGACTCTGGTGATCGGTGTAAATCTCGCAACGTTTACCGAGAAGGTAATGTCGCCATGTCTTAAGTGCATAGACTACGGCTGCAAGCTCTAGATCATGTGTAGGATAATTCTCCTCATGTGGATGCAACTGTCGAGATGCATAGGCAATCACATGGCGATCTTGCATAAGAATGCAACCTAGTCCCTGTCGTGAGGCATCACAATAGATAACAAAGTCCTTAGTGAAGTTCGGTGGCACAAGTATGGGAGCAGAAGTCAGGCGTCTTTTCAGTTCCTGAAAACTGTGCTCACACTGTGGGGACCACTCAAACTTTTTATCTTTCTTGAGAAGTTCCGTGAGAGGTTTGGCCACTTTGGAGAAGTTCTCAACGAATCGGCGACAATAACTGGCTAGACCAAGGAAACTCCTAACTTGCTTAACTGTTTCAGGCGGAGTCCAATCAAGAACGGACTGAACTCTTTCGGGATTGACAGCAATGCCCTTACCAGAGATTACGTGGCCGAGATAGGTCACTTCTGGCAACCAAAATTCGCACCTGGAGAACTTGGCATAAAGGCGGTGCTCTCTGAGTTTTTCTAACACAAGTCTAAGATGTTCGGCATGCTCTTCCTCGTTCTTCGAGTAAATAAGGATATCATTGAGGTAAACCACGACGAACTTATCTAAGTACTCCATGAAGATCGAGTTCATCAAGCGAGAGAAAGTAGTTGGAGCGTTGGTTAGACCAAAGGACATGACGGTGTACTCGTACTGACCATAACGAGCGACAAAAGCCGTCTTAGGAATATCCCCATTTCTGATCTTGATTTGGTGGTAGCCTAACCTCAAATCCATCTTGGAGAAGACTGAGGATCCAGCGAGCTGATCATACAGATCGTTGATCCTGGGGAGCGGATACTTGTTCTTTATCGTGACCAAATTAACAGGACGATAATCTACAACCATTCGGTCCGTACCATCCTTCTTCTTGACGAAGAGGACGGGGCAAGCCCAGGGAGAAGAACTAGGACGGATGAAACCCTTTTGCAAGGATTCATCGAGTTGTTTCTTAAGCTCAGCTAGCTCTAAGGGTGCCATCTTGTAAGGTCTCCTAGAAATTGGGGCGGTTCCGGGGATAAGATCTATAACAAACTCTACATCTCTGTCAGGTGGAATACCTGGCAGTTCTTCTGGAAAGACATCCGGAAAATCACGGACTACCGGAATATCTTCAAGGTCAGGAAGACGGCTGGCATTTAGAGAATATAGTTGACGCCTTGCAATTTTGGTGGAGACAGTGACTACCTTGCCAGAGGGGTGTGTGAGCTGAACAGACCTGGTGTAACAGTCAATCTTGGCATAATGAGCTTTCATCCAGTCCATACCCAAAATGATGTTAACATCTGAAGACTTGAGGGATATCAAGGAAGCTAGAAATACAAGTCTGTCAACATGTATTTCATTGCCATAACTTATCCTAGAAGTTTGCCACTTGGATCCAGGAGTTTGAATGAGTAGTGGGGAGGGCATATCACAAAATGACATGTCGTGCAAATGGGCATAACTTTCGGAAATGAAGGAGTGAGATGCCCCGGTATCGAATAGAACCGAAGATGGGTGATAGTTGACAAGGAGTGTACCAAGAACGACATCTGGATCATCATGAGCGTCTTTAGCTGAGACGTGATGCACACGTCCAAGTTCAGTGGGAGCTGACTTGGCACTGATAATCTGGTGTGAAGGCTTACTACCACGGCCAACAGACTTCTCGGGCTGGGGTGGAGCAACACGGGTCTGAGTGCAAATACGGGCAATGTGGCCTGGCTCTCCGCACTTGTAACAAATCTTGGAGGTAGGACAAGGACCCGCATTGACAAGTGGTCTACCAATAGGCATGGGTGTAGCATATGGTTGAACTAGGTGAGGTGCCACACAAGAAGGCCTTGGTGTATAACCGGGTGGAAGAGCGGAGTTCGGAACCCAAATCCGGCGCTTCTGAGAACTAGAACCGGAGGAAGAACCCAAATCACGGGTGTGCTTACGAGATTCCTCGTAGGTGAGTTGAGCTGTCTCTGCATTAATGGCCTTGTTCACAAGAGCGTGGAATGTATTGCAACGATTCAAGTGGAGATCACGACGCAAGTGGAGATCACGACGCAACTTGGGGTTGAGACCCTTCCGGAACCTAGCCTGCTTCTTGGCATCTGTGGACACTTCTTCTGTAGCATAGCGGGCGAGGTTCTCAAACTCTCTACTATAAGCATCAACAACCATCTTACCCTGGGTGAAACTACAGAACTCTTCTCTCTTGCGATCGATGAGGGCTTCAGGAATGTGATGCTCGCGAAAAGCCTCAGTGAAATCTCTCCAGGTAGGAATTTGACCAGTTGGAAGCATAGCCTCATAGTTCTGCCACCAGAGACTAGCAGGACCTTCCAGGTGATATGCAGCATAAGTGACCTTGTCACTTTCAGCTACGTTCGCAGAACGCAGCTTGTGTGTGATACTATGGTGCCAGTCATCTGCATCGAGTGGCTCAATGGAATGATGGAAGGTGGGTGGTTTCAGATCAATGAAATCCTGGATGGTCGCTGACTCTTTGCACCGATGTGCGGTGTTCTCCTCGATACGTGCCAACAAGCGGTTAGACTCACGCTTGTTCCTCTCCATCTCTATCATGAACTCTGTCAATGAAGGTTGGTTGGGAGGATCCTCCTCATCCCTACCATCTCCGTGGTTCAGGCAACAAGCAACAGAACTTCGGTTAACTGACGACATCCTGAGAAGCGGAACCAAGGACGAGGTCAACAACAACTATAGGATGCAACATGTAGCACAAGGAAATTTAGTATCTCTCAAACTCCTAGGACAATTCCGGCAGCATAACGGCAGTAAAATGCTCAGAATGAGACATTCTGCGAAAGATGGGGTAGCACCATACTCAACATCATCACTCAAGGTTCTGAGATATTACTAAACAGGCTACACCAGAGGTACTCGAACTGGGATATGACTCTGATCAACCAATCCTAAGAGACTATGGAGTAGTAACACGTGATCCGGATAGACAGAAAAGAAAGCCTAGTTCCTTAACCCCGTAGGAAAGATAGGATGACTCAGATCAGAAGGGCATGAGATATAAGGAGTAAAAAGAGCCTTACATTCCCTTCCACAATCAATTCCCTTACATAACTAAAGAATTTCTAGACTCAACTTCGACCAGGTTGGCTTGGAAACCCTACAGGCAGGCAGGCTCTGATACCAAAGCTGTCGGGACCCTGATTCTAAGTCACACCGATCTAGCCTGTAACACCTCATATCACTTTGCGGCCTCACGCACGGTATTTCCACAGGTGTCGCCTTACCATGGCCGGGACCGTTTCCGCCTTTTGGCTCACGTATATGATAGTATCGCTAGCATCCATATGACAGAGAACCCGGGCCGACATGGCTAGTCGTGAACCCAAAGCGGTGCTAACCTATGGGGACAGGCATACATGAGTCACATCGAGCATGTCGGTCAACAGCATATGAATCCGGGCTGTAGCACTGGGCTAACAGGACTTCGGTAACCCGGGCTGTAGCAGGCTAGGCAGGACTCCGGATGTCACCGCGTGACATTTCCCCGTAGGGACAGACACAGGAACGAAGTGAAACACATGCCGACCAGTCAAGTGTTCTGAGCAGTAGTGCTGGGCTAGCAGGACTCCGGTGAACCGGGCTGTAGTGGACTACTATGGCTCAAGGAAGCTCTAGACTACATTTCCCCATAAGAGAGGCTGCCAAGGACAAACAACTAGATTGTCGGATCCCACACATAGCAATACACGTCACACGTACGCATAACATGTAAGTATGTGAGGTACAACATGGCATCACAACATAATGCAAACTCATATAGATAAAGGCTCAGAAGAACCACATAGCATTAAGTACAAGCAAGGGTCACATGACCCATCATTCGGAGCATACAAGCAACAAGCGGAAGCATTACATGTCTGAGTATAGACAACTACAAATGAAAAAGGCTGAGGAGCCCGACTATCTACAACATCCGATCAAGATCGTAGCTGAGGTACAAGCTACTTGTCGAAGTCCACGTAAACTAGTAAGACCGAAGTCTCCGCTGCAAAAACATAAATAAAGCAACATGAGTACAAAGGTACTCAACAAGACTTACATCAGATCATATCATACATGCACTTGTATCAAGAAGGTAATGTGGAGTTTAGTTGCAGCAAGCCAGCTTTGACTCAGTGGCTATCCTGTACTACGACTACTGGTAACTCTTTTGAGGTGACGCACACGAGTCCACTAATCACCACGTCAATACACTACTATGGATTCATTCCCGTCTTCCTACGAGAAGGCCATCATAGCACTCACACTTGTCTTGAGAATTTTAGAGTATCCACTTCAAGTTGTCTATGTACCACGTAAGCATCCAAGAAGTCCATAACCGAGGACACGGCTATTCGAATAGATCATGATAACCCTGCAGGGGTGTACTTCTTCACACACGCTTTCACCACTTATCACCATGTACACGTCATGTATCTCGGCAACCTTCAAGCGGAAGCCTGGCGAGGGTGTCGGCCACGACCTGACTAACCACACAGGACTCTAGTCCAGGTTTATCGCCTATTCGGGTTCCATCCGCAAGGAGATCCGGCCAGGGTGTCGCTCACGGCCCCAAACGATGTGTGCAGGGTTCCCAAGCCCACCTCGCCGGATGGATCTACGCTTGGTACACCGTGCCACTTGTGCCTAGTCTGTCCCAAGCCCACCTAGCCGGGTGCCACTTGGTAGACTACTAACACTACCTACAAACACCAGAAACTAATTGCAACTCCTGGACAAAGATCAAGTTGGTTAATAAGTCGAGAGAGCTTGGAGTGCCCGGAGCCCAATGTGTGGTAGTAGCTAGTCATTGGACAACATACACAGAACTCAGTGCTTAAGGACGGTTCCAGTGAGACAACCCACCATGTACTCCTACATGGCCTCTCACCGCTACCTTTACCAAATTGTGTTCACACGCTTAACTCTCAGCACCAGAACATATCGTACCACTCCAATTCATTCCCGATGAATCAGACCTGACACAACTCTAAGCAATAGCAGGCATGGCATGGCAAGAACACAACATGGCTCAATCAACTCCTACACATGCTAGTGGGTTTTAACTATTTACTGTGGCAATGACAGGTCATGCAGAGGAATGGGTTCAACTACCGCAACATAAAGTAGCAGTTGAATCGTTGTTGTCCTAATGCAATAATGAGAGCAGGAGCGAGAGAGTAGGATTGTATCGAAATGAACAAGGGGGTTTGCTTGCCTGGTAGATCAACAGAGGGGGCACTGCTCCACAGATAGATACTCTGGATCGGTCTCCGGAGCAGGACCTATCAAGAAGGAACGGTGTCGACAATCAATACACAAACATATGCAACAATATGATGCATGAACATGGCATGAAGATGTGATGTTGTTTGAGCTAATGCAACTAGCATTCAATTGGTTAAAGTCCATTTGAACTAAAGATTCAAATGCATCTTTAACATAAGCTCTTAAATATGCCATTTTAGTGTTTCCCTTATACAGCATGTACAGATTGGTTTTTCATGCATGAAAATGGTACAGATGGATAGATTGAATTTTTCTGATAATTTTTCATATATAAATTATTTCAATCTGAGCTACGGTTGAATTTCTATGAATATTTGAAGTTTATACCATTTTCTGGAATTTCCTGATTTATTTTAATACCAGAAAATGATATATTGCGTCAGCATCACGGCAGCATTGCGTCAGCAGGTCAAAGGAGCTGTCCGAGTCAAACCTGACGTGTGGGGTCCACACGTCAGTGTCTGTGGCTAATCCTAATTAAATTAAACCTAAACTGGCTTAGTTAATGGGGTTGGGCCCACCGTCAGTGACCCAATTAGTTAACAGGGTTAAATTAGTTGTTAAACTAATCCTAACTAAAAATTAATAGGGCCGGGCCCCACATGTCAGCGACCCACGGGAGGTCAAACCTCCTGGTCAGCGGGGTCAAAACCCGCCGGCGGCTTGACGCCGGCGAGCCAGACGCGGCGGAGGGGCTCGAGATCGTGTCTCCAGCGACCAAATGGGCTGCGGAGACCATCCCCGAGGAGCTGGTGCTCGCGCGCATCCAGTGGAGCAGTCGGGAGGCTGCGGGGACGGCGGAGCTCGCCGGAGCGAAGCTCGCGGCGGCGGCCGGTGTTCGGTGGCGTGCGGCAGAGGGGCTAGAGGGCGCAGAAGGGCAGGGGAGTAGGGGGAACGATGGCGGGGCTCACAGGGGACCGGCGGGCGTTGTCGAGGAGCTCGGGGAAGGATGGAGTCAGTGGGGCGGTGAGGACGATCTCCGGCGGCCGGAGATGAAGACGACGGCGCCGAGGATGAAGCGGAGCTCGCCCGGTTGCTTTGCTCGGTGAGGAGGGAGAAGGGGTCGCGACGGTGCTGGGAAGCGTGTCGGGGAGGTGCGGCACTGGCCGAGGCCACGGTAGCTGTGGACGGCGGCGACGACGATTTCGGCCGCGAGAGAGAGGGCGAGGGGGAAGAGAGGAGAGAACTGGGGAAGTGAGAGAGGCCAGGGGGCTCGGTGGAGCTCTCGGGGGTGGACAACGCTGAGGAGGGAGAGGAGGCAGCAAGCAGTTGCCTGGCGGGCATGCACGCTCGCCGTGCTCCCTTTCGCCGCTGCCTCCTGGCGTGGGAGACGACTGGCAACGGCTAGTTGGGCCGGGCCACTGCTGGGCCGGGGTGGGGCGCCAGGTAAGTCAGGTAAAAGTTTTCTTATTTCCTATTTTCTTTTCTATTTTCTGACCTTTGATTTGATTTAATAAAAATATTGAATCAAGTTATTTTCTTCTGAAATTTTTTGCAGGGGCCTAAAGGATTATTCCAAATCCCCTCACCAAAATTCAGAATTATTGGACAATATTTTATATATATAAAAATATTTATCCAACGCAAATAATTACTGGATTAATTCCAAATGGCCAAAATAAATATTTATGAGCTCCTAAAAATATTGGTTTGAAATTTTACCTCTGCCCAATATTTTCAGAGAGAGACATGAACATTTTCTTGGACCCTTTTGGAGCAATTTTTATCTGGGTCATTTCCAGAAATGATTTCTGAGGGTTTTACAAATCCCCATTTCAAATTTAAATGAAATTTAAACGTGATGCACACATGACTAGCTAGCCTAGGTCATACCAGAACTAGGGATGTGACAGCATCTTTGTTTTCCAAAGGAATTTGTAGGGTTGTTGTAGCCCATTTTGGACCAGATGTCTGTAGCAGGTTTTGACATTATATTTACCATCCCCTGCTGGTGTCCATCTGATCTTGTCCTGACATTTATCTAAAGTCAAACTCTCGCACCCCCTGATGTGTTCCCATAGTTCCAAAGATCCCCCCCCCCATAGAGTTCTCCTAAAGCGTATTTTGTCAAGCCCTTTGTTCAGAATATCTGACTCCGACTTTTCCTTGTCAAAACAAATGTTATAAAGGCGTGGATAACTATCTTTCAGAGTTTTGGGGCCAATCCACTAGTCCTCCCAAAATCTGGTGTTCTCACCATTTCCTATCTCAAATTTACACAAAGAGAAGAAAAAAAATTATGTTTCAACAACTCCCCCCAAAACCGCGAGTCTCCACTTATACTCTTAGCATTAGTGACACAATTCTTTTTTATATATTTATGCCTCAGGATTCGTTGCCAAATCCCATCTGTGTTGTAGATTCTCCACCACCATTTGTAGAGCAAGGCTTTTTCATAAAAGCTAGATATTGTATGCCCAAACCTCCCATATCTTTTGGTTTGCACACCTCTTCCCACCTCACTAGATGATATTTTTTCTTATCATTGTTTTCTTGCCATAACAACCTAGCCATAAAGAAATTCATTCTTTTTTCCATACCCACGGGCAGGCCATAAAAGGACATCATGAAGTATGGAATTCCAGTTAGAGAAGATTGTATCAGAGTCAATCTCCCAGCACTAGATAATAGCCTCCCTTGCCAGGTTCCACATTTCCCTTCCATTTTGTTTTCAGATGGCTTCTAGTTTTTGTTTTTGGTTTTTTATCAATAGGAAGACAAAGTATTTCATAGGAAGTTCTCCCACAGGGCATGTAAATATCTGAGAGTATTCTCGTTTTTTGTCAGCAGCTACGCCAAATAAGAAGATCTCACTCTTATGGAAATTGATCTTTAAGCCAGACATTTGTTCAAACAGGCATAGTGTACATTTCAAATTGCAAGCACTTTCATAATCATCTTGCAATAAGAAAATGGTATCATCTGCATATTGTAACATATTAATCCCTCCTTCCAAGGTGTCAGCCAGCAGCCCTTTAATTATGCCAGCTTTCCTAGCATTCTTCATTAGAATAGCGAAGGCATCTCCTGCTAGATTAAACATTAAAGGGGACAAAGAATCTCCCTGTCTCAACCCTTTATAGGTAGGGAAGTAAGGGCCATAGTTTTCATTAACTTTAATACGAATTTTCCCCCCTCTAATAGTACTCATAACCCAATCTATCCATTTATCAGGGAAATCTTTTCCTTTTAGCATTTGGAGAACAAAAGGCCATTTGATTTTATCATAGGCTTTTTCAAAATCTACTTTCAACAATAGAGCACTCTATTTTTTAACATGAACACTATTACCACGACCCCTCCATTATGTATCTCCCTTTAATAAAGGCAGTTTGTACAAGGGAGATGATAGAATCAACCACTAGATTAAATCTATTCATTAAGACCTTTGTAAAAAATAAAACTAACATTCAACAGACATATGGGTCTAAATTTTTGTATCTGATTAGCTTCTTTAGTTTTTGGCACCAAGGTAATGATTCCATAGTTCAGTCTTTTAATATCCAGGTTCCCATTTTATAGATCATCAAACATTTGTTTGAGATCTACCTTAATCAGTTCCCAGAAATGTTGATAGAATTCAGCAGTAAATCCATCTGGACCAGGAGATTTATTATGTGCCATCTGAAAAATAGTTGTCTTAATTTCCTCCAAAGAAAACTCCCCAGTCAGCATCTCTTTTTGAGTTGGGAGTATCTTGTGAGGATTATCAATGCATAAGGAAATACTAGAAGCATCAGCTGCTCCAAATAAAGTTTTATAAAAAAAATTAATATAGTCAATTAATTTTTTTCTCCCCTTCCACTTTCCCTTCTTCTTGATCAAGCACTGTAATCTTATTTTTCCTATGCCTCCCATTCACTTTTGCATGAAAATATTTAGTATTATCATCTCCCCCAATCAGTTCATCCACCTTTGCTCTCTGTTTCCATTTGGCTTCCTCTTGCCCCAACAGCCTATCTAGCTGAACTCTGAGCTCCATTTGTTCTCTCCTATCATCTACATTTAATCCATACATCTCACATTTTTTATCAATATTATCCAGTTTAATCAATATATCTTTTTTGAGCTCTCTATACCATGCATTCATATTCCTATTCCACCCTTTTAAAACTGGTCTTAAACTTCTCAGTTTATTTTGCGAGTTGTCTAGACTAGATATTTTGGATCCATTAGCTTTCCAAGTTTTAGTAACCAATTCATCTAACCCTTCCCTAAGGAACCAGGAGTTTTCAAATATAAACAAAGGATCATTTTTAATCACATCTCCAGTGTCCAGGAACAAGGGTACATGATCAGATTTCCATTAGTTTTCCAAGTTTTAGTAACCAATTCATCTAACCCTTCCCTAAGGAACCAGGAGTTTTCAAATATAAACAAAGGATCATTTTTAATCACATCTCCAGTGTACAGAAATAAGGGTACATGATCAGATTTTTCTCTGCAAAGAGCAGAGACATCTGTTAAAGGATAATTCTCTTCCCATTCCACATCACATAAAATTCTGTCTAATTTCTCAAAGGTAGGTTGGGGTAAATTATTCCCCAAGTATATTGTCTACCATGCATGGCAAGCCCTCTAACCCCAGCTTGTTCTATGATCACATTAAAAAGGAAAGTCCATGTCCTGGAGTACCAGGTTTTTTTTTCAGAAGCTTTCCTAATTATGTTGAAATCCCCTCCTATCAGGATGGGGTTCACACTGTTTTGAAAGATTCTACATAATTCAGCAAGGAATCTTGCTTTGCCAGATGGCTGAGCATCCCCATACACCACCACCAGGTCCCATATGAACTTGCTTTTCACATCTTGAATAGTCACTTTAATATGGTATTCCCCATCTTCCTGAGTAATGACATCTAAAGTAGTATAGTTTACACCAAGCAGCTACCACAAGGTATCCTCGCATTCCACCCCATAAATCATGCACATATTAGATTTTTCAATGTGTCACTTTTCTTTCCATCGTATACTAGCTAAAGAGTTTGTCGGGAGATTCCATGCAAAGACGTGTACACCGGGAGGGGTGGGCCGCACCCACAATGCTTCGCACACAGAATGTGTGCCATCCGGTGCCTGCTCGTGCAAGTGTGCTCATCCAAGGTGAAGCAGTAGGCAGAGCGCATTATGGCCTTGAGGTCCAGCACCCAAGCTAAGATGTCATCAATGTGTCTTGGCAATTGTTGTATGCTTCCGAAAGAAGACCCACCCCCGCATCGCCCGCATCTGACGACACCGGGGAAACCTCGACCGCCGGCGGGAGCACCCCTCTACCACCATTGTTGTTTCACCGTTGCCGGAGGGCCGGCTGGGGAACCCGTAACGCGCCTAGGGATGGCGGCGGTGAGGCAGTCTTTCATTTCCCTGGCGTTGGAGGGCCCTTACCCGCCGTCCCAGATCCGATCTAGCACACGGCGGACTTCTCCTTCTTCAAAAGTTGCCTTCTCCCCTGCGGGTCCGGCATGGTGGCGCGATCACGCCTTGGGTGCTCCTCCCCGCCAACCCTTGCCTCCCTCGTTGGTGCAACCCTTCTTCGCTCTACTGTTCGTGGGGGCGTGCGTAGGGTGGAGGTGGTCGGGCTGGCCGAGGCATTGCTTTGCCCCATGCAGGCCGCTCTCAGTCTTCGATAGTGTCTCCTCCGAGTTGCGGTGCCGACCTCTGCGGGTGTGAGGTCATGGTTGTCTTTGATGGCATCCGTTGAAGCTTGGCGGTGGATCCTTGCTGACTCTACTCCGGTCCCGGCGGCCACGGACCTGCGTGCTCCGGTGTCCCTGGCATGCCGACATCCTGTGCCGACACAGTTTCAGCCCCGGTGCTCGGCTTGCTGCGTCTCTTCCAGCTTCTTCGGCTCGCCGGTGTTTTGGCGACTCCGCCCCTGACAGCTTGGAACTAGACTCCCCTTCCGGTTCCTGGCTTGCCTACGGTGATGGCCGCCACCCCTACCCATCTGTGCCGGCTCTCTACCCTCCTGCCTCCTTGACCCCGTCCTCCTACATGCCACGTCGGCTCCAAAGCTCGTGTTTTTTTGGCGACAGATGCAGCCCGACCTCCCTCGCCCCATTCTATGGTGGAGATCCACCGGTGGGCGGACTTCCTCATCTTCGAATTCTCGTCAGGTGGCTATGGGATTGCACGGAGAGAGGCCTAGCGAAATCCATGCTTGGATTGCCGATGTTGGCAGTGGCGACACTCGTGGGTGTTGTTTCCCTTCTTAAAGGCTCTACCATGGCCTCTCTCTCTGTGCCCCTCTACGAGCTTTGAGGGAAACCCTAGGTCCAATTATTTGGATTGGATGGTGATGCCATCACAATGTTGTTTCCCTTCTTGAAGGCGCTATCTTGCTCGCTCACAGTGTCCCCCTGTGTTGGCTCTGAAGATGTTCAATGTTGTGCTCATTCAGTCTGCTTAGTTTTAGGTGTTGGGAAACATAGCATGCAATTTAAAAAAATTCCTACGCCCACACAAGATCTATCTAGGAGATGCATAGCAACGAGGGGGAGAGTGTGTCTACGTACCCTCCTAGAACAAAAGCGGAAGCATTTGACAACGCGGTTGATATAGTCGAACTTCTTCTAGCTCTGACCGATCAAGCACCGAACGTGCGACACCTTCGAGTTCTGCACACGTTCAGCGTGATGACATCCCTCACCTTCTTGATCCAGCAAGGTGTCGAGGAAGTACATGAGTTCCGTCAACACAACGGCGTGGTGACTGATACTTCTCCATCGTATCTACTTTTCCAAACACTTTTGCCCTTGTTTTGGACTCTAACTTGCATGCTTTGAATGGAACTAACCCGGAGAAATTGAGATGACAAACTCGAAGATCAAGAAGGATTTGTATTCACATAGGAATATGAGAACACCGCTTAGAACAGGTATGGAATCCACATTTGACATTGAAGCAACTCGAATACCACAATCAAAACAAAAACAAAGGATTGGCTTGCAAAATATGCCGGAAACAAACATATGATAGATCCCATATCGTATCATGTGTCTGTTGGAAAGAATTCCTACGTGATACTTGAATTCCCACTTATAAACTCCTGAAAACTTTCTAGTTACAATCAGGTGTTGGGGATACAGGGGAAGCATAATATCTCACTCAAACTAACAAATCCTACATCCAACTGTATCCATCCTTCAACACATAACCAAGAAACCTTCGGAAATCATTTACCTCAACCTTCGAAAAGCATCCGTTATACGAGTTATGGCAATACTCCCGAACTCCCGCCCAGTACTAGGTGGCGTCGAGGTTATCTCACCAACAACTGCATAAAAGAGATTTTCGATGTCGGCGAAACTCAGGTATTCCAGAACCGCAACGATAAAATTGTGACGACAACACCTCGGAGCTCAACTCCCCGGGACACTGCACAACCTTTAAATGTCAGGAGGCACCAAGAACAATGTTCTCATCACAAAACCATCGGAACGATTCCAAGATACCCGCGTGATCCTAAATTTTTTTAGTGAAATTTGAGGAGAGAAGGGTCAAAACTCTACGTCAGGAGGCCTCACCAGAGCGACGAAGGGACTGAGGAGTAAAAAGAATCCTACTCTCCGATATATATATAATCCTATAAGACTCAAAACATTTTTCTAGACTCAACAACACCAACGATTCGATCAAGCAGGGGGCTCCTAAGTCGGGCAAGGCTCTGATTACCAACTTGTAACACCCACGATGCGGCTATATCTCCCACGTGTCGGAGCACGACTTAGAGGCATAACCGCATTGTAGGAATGTCGCAAGAGGGGTAATCTTTACACATCCCATGTACTGAATAAGAAAGGAATAAAGAGTTGGCTTACAATCGCCACTTCACACAATACATAAAAATAGTATTACATCAACCAGAATACAATCAAGGTCCGACTATGGAACCAAAATAAAAGAAGACCACCCCTAACGCTAGATCCCCGATCGTCCCGACTGGGCTCCTCTACTGATCAACTGGAAACGAAACAACACAACGAACACAATCTTCATCAAGTTCCCACTTGAGCTCGGCTGCGTCATCTGCACTGGTATCAACGACACCTGCAACTGGTTTTGGAAGTAATCTGTGAGTCACGGGGACTCAGCAATCTCACACCCTCGCGATCAAGACTATTTAAGCTCATGGATAGGATAGGGTAATGAGGTGCAGCTACAGCAAGCCATATATGGTGGCTAACATATGCAAATGAGAGCGAGAAGAGAAGCGAAGCAATAGTCATGAAACTAGAAATGATCAAGAAGTGATCCTGAAGCTACTTACGTTCAAAAGATCAAGAAGGATTTGTATTCACATAGGAATATGAGAACACTGCTTAGAACAGGTATGGAATCCACATTTGACATTGAAGCAACTCAAATACCACAATCAAAACAAAAACAAAGGATTGGCTTGCAAAATAAGCCGGAAACAAACATATGATAGATCCCATATCGTATCATGTCTCTATTGGAAAGAGTTCCTACGTGATACTTGAATTCCCACTTATAAACTCCTGAAAACTTTCTAGTTATGCAATCAGGTGTTCGGGATACAGGGGAAGCATAATATCTCACCCAAACTAACAAATCCTACATCCAGTTATATCCATCCTTCAACACATAACCAAGAAACCTTTGGAAATCATTTACCTCAACCTTCAAAAAGCATCCATTATACGAGTTATGGCAATACTCCTAAACTCCCTCCCCAGTACTGGGTGGCGTCGAGGTTATCTCACCAACAACTGCATAAAAGAGATTTTTGATGTCTGCGAAACTCAGGTATTCCAGAACTGCAACGATAAAATTGTGATGACAACACCTCGGAGCTCAACTCCCCGGGACACTGCCACAACCCCTAAATGTCAGGAGGCACCAAGAACAATGTTCTCGTCACAAAACCATCGAAAAGATTCCAAGATACCCGCGTGATCCTAAAAAAATTAGTGAAATTTGAGGAGAGAAGGGTCAAAACTCTACATCAGGAGGCCTCACTAGAGCGACGAAGGGACTAAGGAGTAAAAAGAATCCTACTCTCCAATATATATAATCCTATAAGACTCGAAACATTTTTCTAGACTCAACAACGCCAACGATTCGTTCAAGCAGGGGGCTCCTAAGTCGGGGAAGGCTCTGATTACCAACTTGTAACACCCACGATGCGGCTATATGTCCCACGTGTCGGAGCACGACTTAGAGGCATAACCGCATTGTAGGCATGTCGCAAGAGGGGTATTCTTTACACATCCCATGTACTGAATAAGAAAGGGATAAAGAGTTGACTTACAATCGCCACTTCACACAATACATAAAAATAGTATTACATCAACCAGAATACAATCAAGGTCCGACTACGGAACCAAAATAAAAGAAGACCACCCCTAACTCCAAAACCGTGTTTACTTCCCGGACTCCGCCGAGAAGAGACCATCACGGCTACACACACGGTTGATGCATTTTAATTAAGTTAAGTTTCAAGTACTCTACAATCGAACATTAACAAATTCCCATCTGCCCATAACCGCGGGCACGACTTTCGAAAGTTCAAAACCCTGCAGGGGTGTCCCAACTTAGCCCATCACAAGCTATCACGGTCAACGAAGGATATTCTTTCTCCCAGGATGACCCGATCAGACTCGGAATCCCGGTTACAAGACATTTCGACAATGGTAAAACAAGACCAGCAAAGCCGCCCGATGCGCCGACATCCTATAAGGAGCTGCACATATCTCGTTCTCAGGGCAACACCGGATGAGCGCTCCGTACAACTAAAACCAGCCCTCAAGTTTCCCTCAGGTGGCGCTGCAAAGGACTCTAGTTCGGACCAACACTTAGAGAAGCACTGGCCCCGGGGGGTTAATATAAAGATGACCCTTGAGTCTGCAGAACCCAAGGGAAGGTGATAGGTTGTTAGTGCAAATGTAAAACCAAGGTTGGGCCTTGCTGGAGGAGTTTTATTCAAAGCGAACTATCAAGGTGTTCCCATAACACCCAACCGCGTAAGGAGCGCAAAATCAAGGAACATAACACTGGTATGACGGAAACTAGGGTGGCAAGAGTGGAACAAAACACCAGGCATAAGGCCGAGCCTTCCAGCCTTTACCAAGTATATAGATGCATTAAAGTAAACAAGATATAATAATGATATCCCAACAAATCCATGTTCCAACAAGGAACAAACTCCATCTTCATGTGCAACTAGCAACGCTATAAGAGGGGCTGAGCAAAGCGGTAACATAGTCAAACAACGGTTTGCTAGGAAAGGTGGGTTAGAGGCTTGACATGGCAACATGGGAGGCATGATAAAGTAAGTGGTAGGTATCGCAACATAGCAATAGAACGAGCAACTAGCAAGCAAAGATAGAAGTGATTTCGAGGGTATGGTCATCTTGCCTGCAAAGTTCTCCGAGAAGACGAAAGCTTGATCCTCGTAAGCATACTCAACGGGTTCCTCGATCACGAACTCGTCTCCCGGCTCTACCCAAGGCAAGAACACAAGGCAAAGGAAACACAATCAACCACGGTGCAATGCGCAAGCAACATGATGCAAAACATGGCATGATATGCGGGATGTGATGTGCAATGCGTATGCATGCTTCGGAAGGGAAAGATTGAACCAGGCCTCAACTTGGCAAACCAGTGTGCCACTGGAAAGATGAGATGATTTCGGTCGAAATCGATATAAAGATCACCGGAATCGGACGCATGGTTTGCAAATGGCAAGAAAAACAAGAATGGCACAAATCTGCAATTAATAGCACGATGCCATCTAAAATGCAACAAGAAACTAAGCTACTGCACTCTAACATAGCAACAAAGCACGTGGCAGTGGTCTACTCAAGATGCTTGACAAAAGATGAACACTGATCTATGGCTAAAACACACAAGAGCAGGTTCAAACAAGCATGGAAAAAGTGCAAAAGATATCAGCTTCATAGACTTAGTGAAAATACTAACATGTTAGGAATTAACATCAGGAAGCAATGTTTAGAGCAAGATAACAACATGCTACAGGAACAGAACATAGCAATACAAGGCATGGCATGAATCTACTCAAATCATATAAAAAAAAGTCCCTTACTGACCATAAGCCAAAAGGGCACATAAAATATGATGGCACCCATGTAAACATAGCAAGTTTCGTTAACAGATTCAGACTTAGCAGATAACTGGGCATGGCATAAAAAGAATTACGAAGGCATGTTTGCGAGCTCGATGCACTCAACACAAGGCATTTCATGACAAACTAAGCATACTCCCAGCAATAAGACATGATCAAGAAGCTAACCATGGCAAGAACAATCTCATAGCATGCATGGATCAACTAGAACAACCTTGGCAAAATTGATTAACACGTAAACAATCTGCCAGGAACATTTTATAGCAAACGTAGAGCAAGATTGATTCATGCTAGGGCACACCATAAATGCAAACAAGGGCATGGATTGATAGAGCAGAACCATATGCCCAAATCATCCTTACTGAACATACTCAAAAGAAGCATGGATTACTCTGAAACAACATGAATACATGGCATAAAAAATAACAACAGAGCAATGACTTAGGGAAATTCTAAGTCCCTGAAATCAGCAATATTACGAGAGCTACTTTGCATGCTTGTGCTAGTCACAAAATTGATCAAAAAAATACATGGCATACATCCCTGTAAAGATGGCATGGCATAGCCCAAAACACATGTAGGGCTCAAGTCCATATGCAGCACACAATAATCATGGCAAAAATGACAAATGCTCATAAACTGGTAAGAATCAGGAACTAACATTTTATAGCACTCTTGCATCAACGACATCAAGATGGACTCAAATAATCATGGCACAATGGAACAAAATGAAGAGGACAACCAGATGATCATTTTGATATATCATGCATGCAAAACGGACCACCGAGCACAAAGTTATGGCATGATGAAGGGAGCATCAGAATGTAAGATTTTTGGGTCTTAAACGAAATTTTCAGGGTCAACCTTGTATTTAGATCTGGATCTGAGGCGGCGTGCGAACCAAGGTTTGCCGGATCCTCGCCGGAGTTGCGGTGGGACGGCGGCCGGACTTGAACGACGGACGGCGAGGCGGGCGTCGGTCGGAGGCAATCCGCAGTGGCGGGCGGCGAGCAGCTCCGGGCGGCGCGCGGTGGCGCCGGGGCGAGGCGATGGTGGCGCGCCAGCGGACGGGGACGCGGCCGCGCCGCTCGGGTGGCACGAAGGAGCGCGGGCGACGGCGACCGGGCCCGGAGGGCCGGATCTGGGCCAAGCGGGCCTGCGGTGGTGGGAGGCCAGGGAGGGCGACGTGGCGGCGGCGAATTCGTCGGGGACGGCGGCATGGACATGTCCGGCCTGGGGGCAGACGTGTCCGGCGGCGCGAGGAGGAGGAAGACTAGGGTTCATCCGCGAAATTTCGGAGGGAGACACAAATATATAGGTAGAGGGAGCTAGGAGAGTCCAAATGAGGTGCGGTTTTCGGCCACGCGGTCGGGATTGAACGCCCGAGAGGATGGAGGGGTTTTGGATGGGTCATTGGGCCACTTTGGAGGGGTGTTGGGCTACAACACACACGAGGCCTTTATGGTTCCCCGGTTAACCGTTGGAGTATCAAACGGACTCCAAATGGCACAAAACTTGACAGGCGTTCTACCGGTGGTGTACCAAGGCCGCTTGGCAAATCTCGGTCCATTCTGAGAATTTTTAACACCTGCACACAAAAAGAGGCAAAAGGGGGCGCCGGAGGACATAGGAGCGTCGGATTGCAAAACGGACAACGGGGAAAATGCTCGGATGCATGAGACGAACACGTATGCAAATGTGATGCACATGATGACATGATATCAAATGCATGACACACAAACCAATGGCAAGGCAACAACAGCGAATAACTGGAAGACACCTGACGCAACAGTCTCGGGGCGTTACAACACTCCACCACTACGAGAGGATCTCATCCCGAGATCTAGGATGGCACCGGAGGGAAAAAGGAAGAGGAAGAAGAGAGGTAAACTAAGTTGCTTCTTCGATAAACGAGTGAAACCAAAGAACCTTGTGAGGTTGAGCAAATTGAAAGAAATAATACAACGAATATGAACAAAGTTGATAACTCTCCATTAGAAAAGAGGAACAAGGAAGAACAAATTCGGGCAGCACTCCGGTTGAAAAGTGATAAGAAACTTGATAAGATGAAAAGCACTTGAGCAGAGGGCACAACACTTCGGTTAAATGGATAATCAAAGGAAAGAAAATGATCTTAACAAAACAAGAAGATGGGTTGAAGAGAGCAACATGACAATGCCTCCGGAAGAAATGAGAGGATGGAATGGAATGAACGGAGGAGAAAACAATATCTTGAGAGAGCATGCTTACAACAAATGCTAGAACGGAGTTGTTGTATTAACAACAACGGAAGGATAAGCTTGTTGTGGGCTTATGGAAAACATCTCAAAATCTTGAGGTGAAATTCTGCCACTAACGAAAACAATAGATTGGATTGATATCAACAAGGAGATGAAAAACTTATTTCACCGGGAGGATAAATGAAGAACTTGGGTCATTTATACGCACCACAATAGCAACAATCCTTAGGGAAAGCTTTAGGTGAAATATAACCCAAGATAACTCCAATGAAGAAATTGATGGGTTGCAAAGGATCTCATGACCAAATTGAAAATGATGGGTTTAAAATATCCCATTCTTGTGAATGAAGAATGATATATTACCACCTCAAAAGATAAGGGAGAAACAATTGCACTCTGGATTGCAAGATGAAGAAAACTTGAGTTTCTCTGAAAAGAATCTTGATGAACACTTTGAGAAGGAATTAAATCCTTTATGAACCATCATGTAGAGTCTTCACAAAGAACTCCGGTAATAAAAGAATGAACAAACGAAATGAAGGATGAAAAGAATAAGGTTGAAGCCTTGCAATGATTAGATGGATCTTCGTGATGATGAGAGCTTGGAACTCCGGGAAAAGAAAAGATGAATCAAGTGAAACCAAGAATTTGATGAGCCTCCGGAATAAAGAATTAACCATTTGGGTGAATCAAGAATAAGAATTATGTTATGCTCATCCTTCACCAATTTAGATTGATGACAAGCAACGGATTTGGCATACTACTTATTCTTGTTGAAAAAGGATTAATATAGATATAGCGCAAACTCAATGGACCACCGGTAGGATTTGAAAGAACGAATGAATTGATATGGTAACGAAGAAAAAGAAATCTTGAATGAACCACCTAAGAATTGAAAATGAATGTAGCAAAGGCACAATTCACCGGGAAGAATATGAAGAACGAATGAAGATACTTGAGGGTATTCAGATACAAGTGAATGAAGAGATCAAGAACTGATTAGAGGATACTTGAATGATGCACCGATATGATTTGGAGGATGAGAGCTGAGATCTGGAATGAATAAATCTTCTGAAATGATAGCCTCCAGAGAATCAATCTGGCAAAGGTTCTTGAAATGCTCCGGATGGTTGAAAAGAATTCTCACAATCGAAAACAATTATGAGAGGATGGAAACAAGCTAGAACCATGAATGTTTGAGATAAACGGATAAGATTTGGAGGAAAAACTCTTCTTCGGTCTTCAAAATCTGAGAATGACGACGAGGAACACCACCATGAATCGTTGAGACACTCCGGAATAATGAAGAATAGAAAGGTTGAGCCAACGATGAAAAGAATTAGCCAGATCTTGGATAAATACATTTGACTGATGACAAATCATTCTTACGTCAAACTTGGAAAAGAATTTGGGAGTAACTCCGAGAAAAATTAGAAGAGTCAGGTAAGATCTTGGGAAAAGACCTGTGGGTTAGGGCCCACTCAAAAGAAATACCATTGAACGATTACTTGAAAAGAGAGATTGCACCAGTAGAATTAAATGGCTTTAATGAGATAACAACCTCGAAATAAGTTGAACGGATCTTGAATGACAAGACGAGCCTTCTAGGATATCTTCAGCACTCCGGAACAAATGGATAGCGAGAGGTGAATGATTATGGGGTGTGCACCGGCATGAGAAAACATATGAAACGAGGAAATGATTTGATCGAGAAAGCTTGAATTAAATCCACTGAAGAAGAAATAGAACGAACAATGGTGAACTTGTAGCTTCCTTAGCATCTTCATGAGAATCACCCGGTAAGAACATTGACAAAAAAGAATGGAGAGACTTCTCATCAATAACATGATAGTTGATTAGGGAATCCAGATCCTTGAAGGAAAAGGGTGGGAGGGCGGGAAAAACAAAGGCAGCTTGGGACAGATGAAATGAGCACCGTTGGAAAAACTGAAGTTTGCTCTTGCGAATGTTGAAATGATCGGATCCACTTGAAGAGAAACAAGCCGGTGCAGAAGAAATTGAGATGACAAACTCAAAGATCAAGAAGGATTTGTATTCACATAGGAATATGAGAACACCGCTTAGAACAGCTATGGAATCCACATTTTACATTGAAGCAACTTGAATACCACAATCAAAACAAAAACAAAGGATTGGCTTGCAAAATAAGCCGGAAACAAACATATGATAGATCCCATATCGTATCATGTCTCTGTTGGAAAGAGTTCCTATGTGATACTTTAATTCCCACTTATAAACTCCCGAAAACTGTCTAGTTATGCAATCAGGTGTTGGGGATACAGGGGAAGCATAATATCTCACCGAAACTAACAAATCCTACATCTAGTTGTATCCATCCTTCAACACATAACCAAGAAACCTTCGGAAATCATTTACCTCAACCTTCAAAAAGCATCCGTTATACGAGTTATGGCAATACTCCCGAACTCCCGCACCAGTACTGGGTGGCGTCGAGGTTATGTCACCAACAACTGCATAAAAGAGATTTTTGATGTCGGTGAAACTCAGGTATTCCAGAACTGCAACGATAAAATTGTGACGACAACACCTCAGAGCTCAACTCCCCGGACACTGCCACAACCCCTAAATGTCAGGAGGCACCAAGAACAATGTTCTCGTCACAAAACCATCGGAACGATTCCAAGATACCCGCGTGATCCTAAATTTTTTTAGTGAAATTTGAGGAGAGAAGGGTCAAAACTCTACGTCAGGAGGCCTCACTAGAGCGACGAAGGGACTGAGGAGTAAAAAGAATCCTACTCTCCGATATATATAATCCTATAAGACTCGAAACATTTTTTAGACTCAACAACGCCAACGATTCGATCAAGCAGGGGGCTCCTAAGTCGGGGAAGGCTCTGATTACCAACTTGTAACACCCACGATGCGGCTATATGTCCCACGTGTCGGAGCACGACTTAGAGGCATAACCACATTGTAGGCATGTCGCAAGAGGGGTATTCTTTACACATCCCATGTACTGAATAAGAAAGGGATAAAGAGTTGGCTTACAATCTCCACGTCACACAATACATAAAAATAGTATTACATCAACCAGAATACAATCAAGGTCCGACTACGGAACCAAAATAAAAGAAGACCACCCCTAATGCTAGATCCCCGATCGTCCCGACTGGGCTCCTCTACCGATCAACTGGAAATGAAACAACACAACGAACACGATCTTCATCAAGCTCCCACTTGAGCTCGGCTGTGTCATCTGCACTGGTATCAATGGCACCTGCAACTGGTTTTGGAAGTAATCTGTGAGTCACGGGGACTCAGCAATCTCACACCCTCGCGATCAAGACTATTTAAGCTCATGGGTAGGATAGGGTAATGAGGTGGAGCTACAGCAAGCACTAAGCATATATGCTGGCTAACATACGCAAATGAGAGCGAGAAGAGAAGCGAAGCAACGGTCGTGAAACAAGAAATGATCAAGAAGTGATCCTAAAGCTACTTACGTTCAAACATAACTCCAAAACCGTGTTCACTTCCCGGACTCCGCCGAGAAGAGACCATCACGGCTATACACGCGGTTGATGCATTTTAATTAAGTTAAGTTTCAAGTACTCTACAACCGGACATTAACAAATTCCCATCTGCCCATAACCGCGGGCACGACTTTCGAAAGTTCAAAACCCTGCAGGGGTGTCCCAACTTAGCCCATCACAAGCTCTCACGGTCAACGAAGGATATTACTTCTCCCAGGACGACCCGATCAGACTCGGAATCCCGGTTACAAGACATTTCGACAATGGTAAAACAAGACCAGCAAAGCCGCCCGATGCGCCGACATCCTCATAGGACCTGCACATATCTCGTTCTTAGGGCAACACCGGATGAGCACTCCGTACAACTAAAACCAGCCCTCAAGTTTCCCCGAGGTGGCGCTACAAAGGACTCTAGTTCGGACCAACACTTAGAGAAGCACTGGCCCGGGGGGGTTAATATAAAGATGACCCTTGAGTCTGCAGAACCCAAGGGAAGGTGATAGGTTGTTAGTGCAAATGTAAAACCAAGGTTGGGCCTTCCTGGAGGAGTTTTATTCAAAGCGAACTGTCAAGGTGTTCCCATAACACCCAACCGCGTAAGGAGCGCAAAATCAAGGAACATAACACTGGTATGACGGAAACTAGGGCGGCAAGAGTGGAATAAAACACCAGGCATAAGGCCGAGCCTTCCAGCCTTTACCAAGTATATAGATGCATTAAAGTAAACAAGATATAATAATGATATCCCAACAAATCCATGTTCCAACAAGGAACAAACTCCATCTTCATGTGCAACTAGCAATGCTATAAGAGGGGCTGAGCAAAGCGGTAACATAGTCAAACAACGGTTTGCTAGGAAAGGTGGGTTAGAGGCTTGACATGGCAATATGGGAGGCATGATAAAGCAAGTGGTAGGTATCGCAGCATAGCAATAGAACGAGCAACTAGCAAGCAAAGATAGAAGTGATTTCGAGGGTATGGTCATCTTGCCTGCAAAGTTCTCCGAGAAGACGAAAGCTTGATCCTCGTAAGCATACTCAACGGGTTCCTCGATCACGAACTCGTCTCCCGGCTCTACCCAAGGCAAGAACACAAGAAAAGGAAACAACAATCAACCACGGTGCAATGCGCAAGCAACATGATGCAAAACATGGCATGATATGCGGGATGTGATGTGCAATGCGTATGCATGCTTCGGAAGGGAAAGATTGAACCAGGCCTCAACTTGGCAAACCAGTGTGCCACTGGAAAGATGAGATGATTTCGGTCGAAATCGATATAAAGATCACCGGAATCGGACGCATGGTTTGCAAATGGCAAGCAAAACAAGAATGACACAAATCTGCGATTAACAGCACGATGTCATCTAAAATGCAACAAGAAACTAAGCTACTGCACTCTAACATAGCAACAAAGCACGTGGCAGTGGTCTACTCAAGATGCTTGACAAAAGATGAACACTGATCTATGGCTAAAACACACAAGAGCAGGTTCAAACAAGCATGGAAAAAGTGCAAAAGATATCAGCTTCATAGACTTAGTGAAAATACTAACATGTTAGGAATTAACATCAGGAAGCAATGTTTAGAGCAAGATAACAACATGCTACAGGAACAGAACATAGCAATACAAGGCATGGCATGAATCTACTCAAATCATATAAAAAAAAGTCCCTTACTGACCATAAGCCAAAAGGGCACATAAAATATGATGGCACCCATGTAAACATAGCAAGTTTCGTTAACAGATTCAGACTTAGCAGATAACTGGGCATGGCATAAACAAAATTGCGAAGGCTTGTTTGCGAGCTCGATGCACTCAACACAAGGCATTGCATGACAAAATAAGCATACTCCCAGCAAGAAGACATGATCAAGAAGCTAACCATGGCAAGAACAATCTCATAGCATGCATGGATCAACTACAACAACCTTGGCAAAATTGATTAACATGTAAACAATCTGCCACGAACATTTTATAGCAAAAGTAGAGCAAGATTGAGTCATGCTAGGGCACTCCATAAATGCAAAAAAGGGCATGGATGGATAGAGCAGAACCATATGCCCAAATCATCCTTACTGAACATACTCAAAAGAAGCATGGATTACTTGAAACAACATGAATACATGGCATAAAAAATAACAACAGAGCAATGACTTTGTGAAATTCTAAGTCCCTGAAATCAGCAATATTACGAGAGCTAATTTGCATGCTTGTGCTAGTAACCACATTGATCACAAAAATACATGGAATACATCCCTGTAAAGATGGCATGGCATAGCCCAAAAGACATGTAGGGCTCAAGTCCATATGCAGCACACAATAATCATGGAAAAAATGACAAATGCTCATAAACTGGTAAGAATCAGGAACTAACATTTTATAGCACTCTTGCATGAACTATTTGGGCATCAAGATGGACTCAAACAAGCATGACACAATGGAACAAAATGAAGAGGACAACCAGATGAACATTTTGATATATCATGCATGCAAAACGGACCAACGAGCACAAAGTTATGCCATGATGAAGGGAGCATCAGAATGTAAGATTTTTGGGACTTAGACAAAATTCTTAGGGTCAACCTCGTTTTCAGATCTGGATCTGAGGCTGCGCGCAAACCGAGGTTCGCTGGATCCTCGCCGGAGTTGCGCTGGGACGGCGGCCGGACTTGAACGGCGGACGGCGAGGCGGGCGCCGGCTGGAGGCGATCCGCGGCGGCGGGCGGCGAGCAGCTCCGGGCAACGCGCGGTGGCGCCGGGGCGAGGCGGCGGTGGCGCGCCGGCGGGCGGGGATGCGGTGGCGCCGCTCGGGGGGCGCAGGCGGGCGGGGCGACGGCGACCGAGCCCGGAGGGCCGGATCTGCGCCAAGCGGGCCCACGGCGGTGGGAGGCCAGGGAGGGCGATGTGGCGGCAGCGGATTCGTCAGGGACGACGGCGCGGACATGTCCGGCATGGGGGCAGACGTGTCCGGCGGCGCGAGGAGGAGGAAGACTAGGGTTCATCCGCGAAATTTCGAAGGGAGACACAAATATATAGGTAGAGGGAGCTAGGAGAGTCCAAATGCGGTGCGGTTTTCGGCCAGACGATCGTGATCGAATGCCCGCGAGGATGGAGGGGTTTTTGGATGGGTCATTGGGCCACTTTGGAGGGGTGTTGGGCTGCAACACACACGAGGCCTTTACGGTTCCCCGGTTAACCATTGGAGTATCAAACGGACTCCAAATGGCATGAAACTTGACGGGCGTTCTATCGGTGGTGTACCAAGGCCGCTTGGCAAATCTCGGTCCATTCCGAGAATGTTTAGCACCCGCACACAAAAAGAGGCAAAAGGGGGTGCCGGAGGACATAGGAGTGTCGGATTGCAAAACGAACAACGGGGAAAATGCTCGGATGCATGAGACGAACACGTATGAAAATGCGATGCACATGATGACATGATATGAAATGCATGACACGCAAACCAATGACAAGGCAACAACAGCGAATAACTGGAAGACACCTGGCGCAACGGTCTCGGGGCGTTACATTCATCATCAACCATCCTCCATCACCAATTTCGTGATGCTCACCGCCATGCGTGAGTAATTCCATCATAGGCTTGTTGGACGGTGATGGTTTGGATGAGATCTATCATGTAATCGAGTTAGTTTTGTTAGGGTTTGATCCCTAGTGTCCACTATGTTCTGAGATTGATGTTGCTATGACTTTGCTATGCTTTGAAGGTGCAACTATTCCTGGGTGGTTTTGGTAATTCCTAACAACATATAGCTCATTGAGCTAACATTATTCCAAGATTAATATTTCAGGAAAAGGTCAATGAATGGCATGGCATGGATGAGGAAAGTGGATCACTCAAAATTCTAAGGACAAAAAGTTTGGCTCAAGCTTCAAGATCAAGACTCTACATTTTATATTTTAGTGATCCAAGATCACATTGAGTCTATAGGAAAAGCCAATACTATCAAGGAGGGATGAGGTGTTGCTTAATGGCTTGCTTGCTCAAAATGCTTAGTGATATGCTCCAAAACCCTCAACTACCTTCCCACATCCACATATGACATAAACCAAAAGTCAAACTCGGCCCCACCGATTCTTTCTATCCGGCACCACCGAGTTTCAAATGTCATAGCCGCTGCCACAAACCCTAGGCAAATCGGTCTCACCGATAGGGATCTCGGTCTCACCGAGATGGGATTGTAATCTCTCTGTTTCCCTTCGTAATGTTTTGGTCTTACCGAGATGAGCGATCGGTCCCACCGAGATTGCAATGTAAACTCTTTGTTTCCCTTTTGTAACATTTCGGTCTCACCGAGATGAGCGAATCGGTCCCACCGAGTTTACCTGACCAACTCTCTGGTTAGCTTATTACCAAAATCGGTCCCACCGAGTTTGTGTAATCGGTCACACCGAGATTACGTTATACCCTAACCCTAACCATATCGGTCCTACCGAGTTGCATCTCAGTCCCACCGAAAATCCTAACGGTCACTAGGTTTGCTGAATCGGTCCGACCGAGTTTAACCATTCGGTCCCACCAAGTTTGGCAAATTGTGTGTAATGGTTAGATTTTGTGTGGAGGCTATATATACCCCTCCACCCACTCTTCATTCGTGGAGAGAGCCATCAGAACATACCTACACTTCCAATACACATTTTCTGAGAGAGAACCACCTACACTTGTGTTGAGGTCAAGATATTCCATTCCAACCATATGAATCTTGATCTCTAGCCTTCCCCAAGTTGCTTTCCACTCAAATCTTCTTTCCACCAAATCCAAATCCTGTGAGAGAGAGTTGAGTGTTGGGGAGACTGTCATTTGAAGCACAAGAGCAAGGAGTTCATCATCAACACACCATTTGTTACTTCTTGGAGAGTGGTGTCTCCTAGATTGGCTAGGTGTCACTTGGGAGCCTCCGACAAGATTGTGGAGTTGAACTAAGGAGTTTGTAAGGGCAAGGAGATCGCCTACTTCGTGAAGATCTACCGCTAGTGAGGCAAGTCCTTCGTGGGCGACGGCCGTGATGGAATAGACAAGGTTGCTTCTTCGTGGAACCTTCGTGGGTGGAGCCCTCCGTGGACTCGCGCAACCGTTACCCTCCGTGGGTTGAAGTCTCCATCAACGTGGATGTACGATAGCACCACCTATCGGAACCACGACAAAAACATCTGTGTCTCCAATTGCATTTGAATCCTCCAAACCCTTCCCTTTACATTCTTGCAAGTTGCATGCTTTACTTTCCGCTGCTCATATACTCTTTTGCATGCTTGCTTGAATTGTGTGGAGATTGCTTGACTTGTGCTAAGATAGCTAAAATCTGCCAAGAACTAAAATTGGGAAAAGGCTAGATTTTTATTTGGTCAAGTAGTCTAACCCCCCCTCTAGACATACTTTTGATCCTACAAGTGGTATCAGAGCTTTGGTCTCCATTTTCTTTGATTTCCATAGCTTTTGGTGATCATAGCCTTGGTTTCACAACTAGGAGTGTATGGCATCTAGCGAGGGAAATTATCACCGTAGAGGTCCTTACTTTGATGGCACTAATTTTGCTAGTTGGAAGCATAAGATGAAAATGCATATTCTTGGACATAACCCCGCCGTTTGGGCTATTGTGTGTATTGGCTTGCAAGGTGAATTCTTTGATGGGAAAGAACAGAACCGTGAAGCTACCACAGAAGAGTTGAAGATGCTGCAATACAACGCTCAAGCTTGTGATATCCTCTTCAACGGATTGTGCCCCGAAGAATTCAACAAAATCAGCCGTCTTGAGAATGCAAAGGAAATTTGGGATACTTTGATTGATATGCACGAAGGTACCGACTCCGTCAAGGAATCCAGATTGGATGTGCTTCAAAGTCAACTTGACAAGTTCAAAATGAAGGATGGTGAAGGTGTCGCTGAAATGTACTCTAGGCTTGCTCTTATCACAAATGAGATTGCCGGCTTAGGGAGTGAAGAGATGACTGATAGATTCATCATCAAGAAGATCCTAAGAGCCTTGGATTGAAAATATGATACCTTGTGCACATTGATCCAAATGATTCCCAATTACAAAGATCTCAAGCCAACGGAAGTCATCGGAAGAATTGTTGCTCATGAGATGTCACTCAAGGATAAAGAGGAACTTCACAACAAATCAAGTGGTGCTTTCAAAGCCTCATGTGAAGCCCCCACATCATCGAATGAGAAACAAACCTTCAATGAAGAATTGAGCTTAGTGGTGAAGAACTTCAACAAGTTCTACAAGAGTAGAAGCAAAGAGTGAAGCTCCAAGTCAAGGTCCTACAATGACAAAAGATCTTCTAGTCGAGAGAGAAATTGCTACAATTGTGGAAGGCCGGACACTATTCCAATGAGTGTACGGCCCCCTACAAGAGAAGAGAAGATTCTCCCAAGAGAAGAAGTAGAAGAGAAGAATCGCCATCTAGAGAAAGAAGGAGTAGAGATGATCGTTATGAACGAAGACCCTCACGGAGAAGCAAGGATTCGGAAAGAAAGGACAAGTCATCAAGGAGCTACACAAAACGAAGACATCAAGCTCATGTTGGTGAATGGGTATCCGGCTCCGACTCCGACAACCACTCCGAGAGAAGCTATCACTCCGACTCCGAATATACTCAAGATGAAGGTGTTGTCGGTCTAGCACTTGTGACAACCAACTCCTATGACATATTTGACTCACCAAATGAAGGAGTTGGAACATGCTTCATGGCTAAAGGCCCAAAGGTATCACACCCTGAGTATGTTGATTTCAATAGTGATGAAGATGACTTGGTAGGTGATGATGATTTACTTGTTGACAACTCTAGTGATGAATACTATGATGAAACGTCAATTAATCATGCTAATCAAGATAAAACAAATGACAATGATAAGGAGAAGATTGAGTCTCTAACTAAAGAACTAAACACTCTTAAGTTAGCTCATGAAACTATCTTAGGAGATCATCGAGAACTTTTAAGGACTCATGAGAAATTATGCTTTGAAAAGCTCAACCTTGAGCAAGAGCATGAGTTCTTAAAAGCAATCAATGATGATCTTCGCAAGAAAAGTTCTTCTTACATTGCCAAGCGTTTACTCTTATCCACTTACATGCCTCAAGTCAAGTCTAGTAACAAGAACAAGAAAGATTCTTCCTCTAGTAGTAACAATAATCATGCTAAATCCAATATTGTTGCTTCTAGTAGTTCTCTTGATTCCACTAATGATTCTCTTAGCCAAGTTACACTTGAGCAAGAAAATAGCTTATTGAAGGGAATTATAGAGAAAGGTGTTTACAAGAGCCTTGCCGGAAGTAAGCAATTCGAGGAAATTGTACGCAAGCAAGGAAGGCACCGGAAGAATCAAGGTGTTGGTTTTGAATGAAAGTTCAATGCCAATGGAGTTGAGTGGGAAGAAGATCAATACACCAAGACGAAGTTTGTTCCTCAACAAGAGAAGTATGATCCTACTTCTTTCAAAGGGACACAAGCTCAAGATGATCTTCCACCACAAGACCACAAGCAAAAAGGCAAGGACAAGCTTCAAGAGGAAATTGATGCATTTGAAGAAGCTCCTAAGGCCTTGGTCAAGTGGGTTCCCAAGACTACTTCAAGTCCCACTTCATCAAGTACAACTACAACACCGAGGATTCCCATCAAGATGGTGTGGATCCCGAATAAGAAGAACTAGAGAGTTCTTGAGGGTGACTCCGCCAACAAACTTCACTCTTATCATCTTGGCAAGAACAAGTGCAATCAACTTCCACATCTTGCACTAGTTCAAGGAGTCACAAACCCTCTCGTTTGTAAGACAAGGGACAAGGTAACCTAAAAGCTTTCATAGACATCATCTTGTGTGTGCATCACTTTATGTCTATGGATATCCTTATTTGTTCCTTGTGGGACTAACCCGTGTAGGTATTGAAAGTGCAACTCACTCCAATGGATAGCTCCAAATGATCTACATCAACATTGAGCATCCACATCTTCAACATCTACATGAAGTCATCATCGACAAAACCCAAGGTTAGTTCATCCCTCTTAGGGGGGATCTCACATCTAGGGGGAGCTTTACTCTAAGAATTGAGCTAAAGCAACTCTAATGGTGTGAACACAACAATGCTTTATGTAAAAGTGGTAACCCCACTTGTGCTTAAACGATGAGTATGACCTATGATCAAATGTTCTGACTCCTAAGTCAATATACTCATATATAGATGACCTAGTCATCGCCAATTGTTTGATAGATGCTAGAATTGGTTGTGCATGCTTTGCCACATATTTCAATTGCCATTTTATTGCGTGAGCATGTTGATTGCATATTTTACTCATTCGAGGACATCCACTTGTTGTTTTGATTTATTGGTTTTCTTTTCTTTTGCCAAGTGGATGGACAAGAATGCCTAAGAACCCTCTAAGCTATCTATGCTTTTCTCGTCTCAAACTCTATTCATGCTACATCACAAAATTTGATCAAGTCAGATTCGAACCACTCTGTGTGAGGAGCACTCGGAGTCCCCGATTCGTCATAGACTTAAACTTCCAAAACTTCTTTGTGCGTTTCGGTCTGACCAATTCATCCATTTCGGTCATACCGAGATCACTAAGTCGATCTAGGTTTTCAATCTCGGTGCAACCGATTTGAACCTTTCGGTCACACCGAGTTTCAGTAACTGCTTGCAGTTATGAATCTCGGTGCCACCGAGTTGTTCCACTCGGTCACACCGACAGGGTCGGGCTATATATACTCACGGGCAAAATTTTGGAAATTTCTCCGAAACCCCTTCGCCCGCGCATAGCTCGCTCTGCCTCCTGGGTCTCCGGATCGTCCTCCTCGTCGCCAGCCGCCTCCTGTCGCTGGTCTCCGCCGCCGTCAACGGAATTCTTCCCCGTCGTTGCCGCCGTAGCGAGTTCATCGCCGAACTAGGGTATGGACTCGATCACAGTTCTATCCCCGTCCGATTCCTGGCACATTGTGTTCATTATGATTCTTACCACGATTGAAACGCTTCTATCCAGTCGAAACACTCCGTAGTTTAGTCGTGAATTGAAAATTAAGGGTTAGGTTTCCGCCGAAACCATCTCAGACCCACCGAGTTGTGGAACCCGATTCGGCTCAGGCCATTGCACATGTAATTTTTGGTCTGACCGAGAATTGCAAATCGGTGTGACCGAGTTCAGGACTTTGTGAAACCCTAGCAGTCTCGGTGCCACCAAACTGTGACTCGGTCTGACCGAGTTCACTAGTTTAGGTTCCAACAGCTGCTTCGGTATCACCGAGTTTACAAATCGGTTGATCCGAAATGCTTTCTGTGGAAAACTAAAACTAAGTTTTTGACTCATTCTTTTGCAAAAACCTCTGCATTTTGTGATGCTCATCCACTCTATCTCATCTATATCTATTCACAGGGTCTGCTGTCAGTGTTTGCAATATGTCTGATCAGAGTGACAGCCAGAACAGGTCAGAGGAGCAGGTTCACCTGAGTGAGGGCACTAGTCCCTCTAGCAGTTCAGATGATGGTAGCAGGAGCACTCTCAGCAACTTTCCCAAAGCTGCCACCAGAACAAGGAAGAAGAAAACTTCAGAGTCTGAGGATGAAGACTATGTGGCCACTGAGGATGATGCCACATCAAAGAAGAAAGTGGTTAAGAAGGAATATAGCACTGCTGCTGCCACCAAGCCAGGCATGAAGCAAAAGGTTCCTGCAAAGAGAATTCCAATGTCTAAGGCCAGAGCATCTACTCAAGTCCCTTTGGGATCTGAACCCAAAGAGGCTGCTGCAGAAGGGAAGAAGAGGAAGGAGAGAATCAAAAAGACCACTGCTAGAGTGCTTGGGAGATCCTCAATCATGAGAGATTCTAAAGAGGAAGTGGAAGAAAGGTTGCTGCACCAGCACCTAAGGCCCAGAAGCTTATGGGTGATACTATCAGGACAGGGGCTGCTTCATCAAAGCCCAAAGAAGCACCCAAAGCAGCCTCCAAGCCCAAGAGTGCACCTAAGAGGAATACCAGGAGTATACCAGCTGCTGAGAAGAACAAGGCCCCAATGCCTCAAGTTGCTGCTGATGAAGATGATGAAGGACAAGTCCTGAGGAAGCTCAAATCCAAGATTCCAGACCACAATGATGCTCATCCTATGGCTGAGAACATGAAGATCAGGAGAGACTCAGGACTGAGGAAATGGAGAGAGACAGACCCATATGCTACAAGAAGAAGAACTGATGTTGATTACAGGTTCCACACAAAGGAACAACAAGATTTCTATGAGACAGTGTTGTTGGACAAGAAGCCTATAGTGTGTGAAATGAGGTGGGTCGACTGGAAGTATATCAAGGAAAATGAGGAACACTATCCTGGTGTGTTTGACAGCTTCAGTGCTTGTGGAGTTGCAGACTTTGTTGGGCAGAAGCTCACAAAGTGGAATGGGGAGCTCGTAATGCAATTCTACTCCACAGCACACTTCTATCCAGATGGCAGGATGGTATGGATGTCTGAAGGTACAAGGTACCACTCAACTATTGAGGAATGGGAGAATATGATCAATGCTCCTAAGGAAGAAGAAGATGACTTGGATGTCTATGCCAAGAAGAAGATGGATCACAACTCTATGGCAAACATGTACAAGGAGATTCCTGGAGATGATCTTGAGACTAACCAGTTTGGGTCAGTAAAACACTTGCTGTCAGGGCTGCCTACAATCAATTGGATCCTTAGGCACACTCTCTTGCCCAAGTCTGGTGATCACAGAAAGATCAGAGGCCATGCAATTAACTTGCTACATATATTTGATGTGCCACAGAAGTTCAAGGTCATGAGCCTTATAGTTGAGACTATCAAGAGGACTGCAGCTGACCAGAAAAGAAGTTGTGGATATTCCCCACAGATCCAGGAGTTGATAAACTCAAAGATGGGCACAGGCACATACCTGTTGGATAAGGAACACTTGCCTATCTACCCAGACTTCGAGGACAATCAAGTTGTGATGAATGAGAATGAACCATCATCAGTACAAGCTCAAGAGAAGAAGGAGAAAGCAAAGAAAGAGAAGGCTGCCAAGATGCCAACTCAAGAGGAGGCATCTGAGTACTTTTTGAAAAGCAAGCAGGACCAGCTTGGTTACTTGATAGCATCAACTCTGAGGATTGAGAAGGGACTGGCCACCCTGACTCAAAACCAGGAGAGCTTGGAAAGAATCATGGAACAAAAATTCTATGATTTAGATGTCAAAGTAACTGAGATTCAGTCAGTTGTGGAGAAGCTACAGGATGACATGCAGGAGAGGAAGGGCAGAACAACCACTGATGCATTTGCCAGAGTGCCTAGAGCTCAGAGATCAACTGCAGTGCCAGTAACAGACACTAGAGCCACTTCATCTGCTCCAGCTACAGCTTCAGTGCCACCAGCTCCAGCACCTACCCCAGCAGCTCCATCTACTTCGACTGAAGCCTTCGTTCTTGGAGTTCTCCGGACACCACCACCTGAAGACCAAGCCTGAGAGACGTTCTAGTGCTATGCATTTTCTATGAACTTTTTTGTAACTTGTTGCCAAAGGGGGAGAAAAATGTATAGATCATAGACTTCGAGAGAGAGCGTTGCTTTTTATTCTCTCTTGCTTTGGTGGTTGAACTTTGTTTGTCTTTTGATTGCTTGAGATACTATGCTATTATCTGTGAGACATTGATGACCATTTGGTTGATCATAAGCTACAATTATGCTTGTTAGATGATATTATCTTACTTATCCTTATATGATCATTCACTTTGCTTGGTGATGAGTGCATGTATTTAATTCTTATCATTTTGAGCGCTCCACCAAGATGTATGTGACATGGAAGAGTAACCCATGATCCTAACTCATTGTGCATTTGCAGTCCAAAGCAAATCTTAAGATATGCACAAATTTAGGGGGAGCTCTTGCTTTTCACATACTTCTCAAAGCAACAATATCTTTCACTCTTATTATCATTTGTCGAAGATTTGATCTATATGTTGTCATCAATTACCAAAAAGGGGGAGATTGAAAGTGCAACTATCCCTGGGTGGTTTTGGTAATTCCTAACAACATATAGCTCATTGAGCTAACATTATTCCAAGATTAATATTTCAGGAAAAGCTCAATGAATGGCATGGCATGGATGAGGAAAGTGGATCCCTCAAAATTCTAAGGACAAAAAGTTTGGCTCAAGCTTCAAGATCAAGACTCTACATTTTATATTTTAGTGATCCAAGATCACATTGAGTCTATAGGAAAATCCAATACTATCAAGGAGGGATGAGGTGTTGCTTAATGGCTTGCTTGCTCAAAATGCTTAGTGATATGCTCCAAAACCCTCAACTACCTTCCCACATCCACATATGACATAAACCAAAAGTCAAACTCGGCCCCACTGATTCTTTCTATCCGGTGCCATCGAGTTTCATATGTCATAGCCACTACCACAAACCCTAGGAAAATCGGTCTCACCGATAGGGATCTCGGTCTCACCGAGATGGGATTGTAATCTCTCTGTTTCCCTTCGGAACGTTTCGGTCTTACCGAGATGAGTGATCGGTCCCACCGAGATTGCAATGTAAACTCTCTGTTTCCCTTTTGTAACATTTCGGTCTCACCGAGATGAGCGAATCGGTCCCACCGAGTTTACCTGACCAACTCTCTGGTTAGCTTATTACCAAAATCGGTCCCACCGAGTTTGTGTAATCGGTCACACCGAGATTACGTTATGCCCTAACCCTAATCATATCGGTCCTACCGAGTTGCATCTCAGTCCCACCGAAAATCCTAACGGTCACTAGGTTTGCTGAATCGGTCCGACCAAGTTCAACCATTTGGTCCCACCGAGTTTGGCAAATTGTGCGTAATGGTTAGATTTTATGTGGAGGCTATATATACCCCTCCACCCACTCTTCATTCGTGGAGAGAGCCATCAGAACATATCTACACTTCCAATACACATTTTCTGAGAGAGAACCACCTACACTTGTGTTGAGGTTAAGATATTCCATTCCAACCATATGAATCTTGATCTCTAGCCTTCCCTAAGTTGCTTTCCACTCAAATCTTCTTTCCACCAAATCCAAATCCTGTGAGAGAGAGTTGAGTGTTGGGGAGACTATCATTTGAAGCACAAGAGCAAGGAGTTCATCATCAACACACCATTTGTTACTTCTTGGAGAGTGGTGTCTCCTAGATTGGCTAGGTGTCACTTGGGAGCCTCCGACAAGATTGTGGAGTTGAACCAGGGAGTTTGTAAGGGCAAGGAGATCGCCTACTTCGTGAAGATCTACCGCTAGTGAGGCAAGTCCTTCGTGGGCGACGGCCGTGATGGAATAGACAAGGTTGCTTCTTCGTGGACCCTTTGTGGGTGGAGCCCTCCGTGGACTCGCGCAACCGTTACCCTCCGTGGGTTGAAGTCTCCATCAACGTGGATGTACGATAGCACCACCTATCGGAACCATGACAAAAACATCCATGTCTCCAATTGTGTTTGAATCCTCCAAACCCTTCCCTTTACATTCTTGCAAGTTGCATGCTTTACTTTCCGCTGCTCATATACTCTTTTGCATGCTTGCTTGAATTGTGTGGAGATTGCTTGACTTGTTGTAAGATAGCTAAAATCTGCCAAGAACTAAAATTGGGAAAAGGCTAGATTTTTATTTGGTCAAGTAGTCCAATCCCCCCCCCTCTAGACATACTTTCGATCCTACATGCTTAATGCCTGTCACTAGGGCCCGAGTGCCATGTTTTCAGATCTGAACCTATTATGTTTTCATGAATATATGTGAGTCCTTGATCCTATCTTGCAAGTCTATGATCACCTACTATGTGTTATGATCTGGCAACCCCGAAGTGACAATAATCGGGACCACTCCCGGTGATGACCGTAGTTTGACGAGTTCAAGTATTCACTATGTGTTAATGCTTTGGTCCGGTACTCTATTAAAAGGAGGCCTTAATATCCCTTAGTTTTTGCTAGGACCCCGCTGCCACAGGAGGGTAGGACAAAAGATGCCATGCAAGTTCTTTTCCATAAGCACGTATGACTATATTCGGAATACATGCCTACATTACATTGATGAATTGGAGCTAGTTCTGTGTCACCCTAGGTTATGACTGTTACATGATGAACCGCATCCGGCATAATTCTCTATCGCCGATCCATTGCCTATGAGCTTCCCATATATTGTTCTTTGCTTATTTACTTTTCTGTTGCTATTGTTACAATCACTACAAAATACCAAAAACATTACTTTTTCTACTGTTACCTCCGGACTGGTTGAGATGAGAAAAGCTGGTATGAACTCGACCTCTCTTGTTTTTATAAATATGATTAGTTCATCGTTCCTGATTCAGCCTCTTATGAATAAACATGTTTTCAATGACAATTAGAGATTATAGTTGCTTATGCCATGCTTAATTAGCTAGGAGCTTATAATGGTTTACCTTGCGTGCCAACATGCTATTAAAATGGTTGTGATGTGGTATGATAGGGTGGTATCCTCTTTTGAACGATTCGAGTGGCTTGACTTGGCACATGTTCACACATGTAGTTGAAACAAAACCAACATAGCCTCTATGATATTTATGTTCATGGTGCATTATATCCTACTCATGCTTGCATTCGGTGTTGATTAATTTTAATGCATGTTCATGATTGTTGTCGCTCTCTAGTTGGTCGCTTCCCAGTCTTTTTCTAGCCTTCACCTGTACTAAGCGGGAATGCTGCTTGTGCATCCGATCCCATAAACCCCAAAGTTATTCCATATGAGTCCACCATACCTACCTATATACGATATCTACCCGCCGTTCCAAGTAAATTTGTATGTTCCAAACTCTAAACCTTCAAATAAATATCCTGTTTTGTATGCTCGAATAGCTCATGTATCAACTAGGGCTGTCTGTATCTTCCATGTTAGGCGGGTTATTCTCAAGAGGAGTGGACTCCGCTCCTCACTCACGAGAAAATGGCTGGTCACCGGGATGCCCAGTCCCATGCTTTATGCAAACTAAATCAAAATAATTGCAAACAAAACTCCCCCTGGGACTCTTGTTAGTTGGAGGCACTCGTTGTTTCGAGCAAGCCATGGATTGATGCTTGTTGGTGGAGGGGGAATATAAACTTTACCATTCTGTTTGGGAACCGCCTATAATGTGTGTATCATAGAAGATATCGCCATCTCTTGGTTGTTATGTTGACAATGAAAGTATACCGCTCAAAATATTATTCATCTCTATTTCAAAACCGAGCTCTGGCACCTCTACAAATCCCTGCTTCCCTCTGCGAAGGGCCTATCTATTTACTTCTATGTTGAGTCATCATCCTCTTATTAAAAAGCACCAGTTGGAGAGCACCGCTGCCATTTGCATTCAGCACTGTTAGTTAACATTGAGTATGACTTGACTGGATCTCTTTTACCATGAATTACAATGTCTAGTCAGTCCTTGATCCTTAAAGGTGCTTTGCATTTATGTTTTGCGGTCTCAAAAAGGCTAGCGAGATACCATCTTGTTATATCATATTATGATTGTTTTGAGAAAGTGTTGTCATTCGAGATTTATTATTATTGCTCGCCAGTTGATTATGCCATTGATATGAGTAAACATGAGACCTAAGCGTTATTGTGAATATGGTTAGTTCATAATCTTTGCTGAAAACTTGAATGCTGGCTTTACATATTTACAACAACAAGAGCAAACAGTGTTTGTAAAAGTTTTTGTTTATCACTTTCAGTTTGTCAACTGAATTGCTTGAGGACAAGCAAAGGTTTAAGCTTGGGGGAGTTGATACGTCTCTGTTGTATCTACTTTTCCAAACACTTTTGCCCTTGTTTTGGACTCTAACTTGCATAATTTGAATGGAACTAACCCGGACTGACGCTGTTTTCAACAGAATTGTCATGGTGTTATTTATGTGCAAAAACAAAAGTTCTCGGAATCTCCTAAAACTCCACGGAGCGTCTTTTTTGAGATAATAAAAATACTAGCAAAAGATCAAGACCAGGGGGCCCACACCGTAGCCACGAGGGTGGGGGCGAGCCCCCTACCTCGTGGGCCCCTGGAGCTCCTCCAACCTCAACTCCAACTCTATATATTCTCTTTTGGAGAGAAAAAAATAACGGAGAAGGATTCATCGCGTTTTACGATACGGAGCCGCCGCCAAGCCCTAAAACCTCTCGGGATGGCTGATCTGGAGTCCGTTTGGGGCTCCGGAGAGGGGAATCCACTGCCATCGTCATCATCAACCATCCTCCATCACCAATTTCATGATGCTCACCGCCGTGCGTGAGTAATTCCATCGTAGACTTGCTGGACGGTGATGGGTTGGATGAGATCTATCATGTAATCGAGTTAGTTTTGTTAGGGTTTGATCCCTAGTGTCCACTATGTTCTGAGATTGATGTTGCTATGACTTTGCTATGCTTAATGCTTGTCACTAGGGCCCGAGTGCCATGATTTTAGATCTGAACCTATTATGTTTTCATCAATATATGAGAGTTCTAGATCCTATCTTGCAAGTCTATAGTCACCTACTATGTGTTATGATCCGGCACCGAAGTGACAATAATCGGAACCACTCCCGGTGATGACCGTAGTTTGAGGAGTTCATGTATTCACTATGTGTTAATGCTTTGGTCCGGTACTCTATTAAAAGGAGGCATTAATATCCCTTAGTTTCCGCTTGGACCCCACTGCCACGGGAGGGTAGGACAAAAGATGCCATGCAAGTTCTTTTCCATAAGCACGCATGACTATATTCGGAATACATGCCTACATTACATTGATGAATTGGAGCTAGTTCTGTGTCACCCTAGGTTATGACTGTTACATGATGAACCGCATCCGGCATAATTCTCTATCACTGATCCATTGCCTACGAGCTTCCCATATATTGTTCTTTGCTTATTTACTTTTCTGTTGCTATTGTTACAATCACTACAAAATACCAAAAACATTACGTTTTCTACCGTTACCTTTTGCTACCGTTACCACTACTATCATATTACTTTGCTACTAAATACTTTGCTGCATATATTAAGTTTCCAGGTGTGGTTGAATTGACAACTCAGCTGCTAATACTTGAGAATATTCTTTCGCTCCCCTTGTGTCGAATCAATAAATTTGGGTTGAATACTCTACCCTCGAAAACTGTTGCGATCCCCTATACTTGTGGGTTATCAAGACTATTTTCTGGCGCCGTTGCCGGGGAGCATAGCTCTATTCTTTGAGTCACTTGGGATTTATATCTGCTTATCATTATGAAGAACTTGAAAGATCCAAGAACCAAGATCTATCCCTCGACTACGAGGGGAGGTAAGGAACTGCCATCTAGCTCTGCACTTGATTCACCTTCTATTTTGAGTAAGCTTGCGACACCTAAACCTGCTTCTGCTATTGATTCTGATACGTCGCATGTTATTGATGATGCCACTTCTTCTATGCATGATACTTATGATGAAACTACTTCTATGCCTGATACTACTGTGCCACTTGGTGAATTTCTTGATGAACAACTTGCTAGGGTTAGAGAGAATGAAATTATCGAAACTGATAATATTGATGAAAGTGATTATGAAGACTCTCCCCCTAATAAATATGAATTGCCTGTTGTTCCTTAGGGTTATGTTATGGATGAAGAAGCTACTAGAGCTATTTTAGCTTGCAATGATAGATATGATCTAAAGAGGTTATTAGCTAAATGGAAGCAGCAATCCCTTAATGGTAGAATGAAACCTGACCCTGCTTTTGCTACTCACCTATCTGTGTTACTAATAAGGATTATGAATTCTCTGTTGATCCTGATATAATTACTTTGGTTGGATCTGATCCTTTTATGGCTATGAATCTGAAACTGTTGTGACACATCTTACTAAATTAAATGATATAGCCACCCTGTTCACTAATGATGAGAGAACTCCTTACTTTTATATCCTTAGAATATTTCCGTTCTCATTAAAGGGTGATGTTAAGATATGGTTTAATTCTCTTGAGCCTGGTTGTGTGCGTAGTCCCCAGGATATGATTTATTACTTCTCTGCTAAATATTTCCCCGCTCATAAGAAACAAGTTGCTTTAAGGGATATATATAATTTTGTGCAAATTGAAGAAGAGAGTCTCCCATAAGCTTGGGGGAGGCTTCTCCAATTACTTAATGCTTTGCCTGATCATCCTCTTGAGAAAAATGAAATACTTGATATCTTTTATAATGGACTCGCCGATGCTTCTAGAGATTACCTGGATAGTTGTGCTGGTTCTGTTTTCAGGGAAAGAACACCAGATGAAGCTGAAATTCTATTGAATAATATGTTGACTAATGAAAATAATTGGACACTTCCTGAGCCAACTCCTGAGCCTATTCCTAAACCAACTCTGAAGAAAAGAGGTGTTCTATTTCTCAGTCCTGAAGATATGCAAGAGGCAAAGAAATCCATGAAAGAAAAGGGTATTAAAGCTGAAGATGTTAAGAAATTACCTCCTATTGAAGAAATACATGGTCTTGATAACCCGACACAGGTAGTAAAGGTAAATTCTCTCTATAGATATGATAAAGCTGAAATCCCATTTACTAAGTTTGCTAGCCCATGCTTAGATGAGTTTGATAAGTTTATGGTTAAGCAAGAAGACTTCAATGCTTATTTTGGTAGAGAATTAAAATGTAGTGCTGATATGCTTGAACACTTGGGTGATTATATGGCTAATGTTAAAGGTGAACTTAAAATTATTAGTAAAAATGCTTCTATGGTTACCACTCAAGTATAACAAGTACTTAAAGCTCAAAATGATTTGCTCAATGAATTGAATAGTAAGAATAATGATTATGCTGCTAGGGTGGCTACTAGAACTAGTAAGATGACTCAGGAACCTTTGTATCCTGAAGGCCACCCTAAGAGAATTGAGCAAGATTCACAGAGAAATAATATATATGCACCTAGTCCTTCTAAAAGGAAGAAAAAGAAAAATGACAGGACTTTGCATGCTTGTAGTGAACCTATTGCTGAAACACCTGAGAATCCAAATGATATTTCTACTTCTGATGCTGAAACACAATCTGGTAATGAACCTGAAACTAGTGATAATGTTAATGATAATGTTCATGTTGATGCTCAACCTAGCAATGATAATGATATAGAAATGGAACCTGTTGTTGATCTTGATAACCCACAATCAAATAATCAACGTTATGATAAGAGACTTTGTTGCTAGGAAACACGGTAAGGAAAGAGAGCCTTGGGTTCAAAAACCCATGCCTTTTCCTCCCAAACCATCCAAGAAAAAGTATGATGAGGATTTTGAGCGCTTTGCTGAAATGATTAGACCTATCTTTTTGCGTATGCAATTAATTGATATGCTTAAAATGAATCCTTATGCTAAGTACATGAAAGAAATTGTTACTAATAAAAGAAAGATACCGAAAGCTGAATTTCCACCATGCTTGCTAATTATACTTTTAAGGGTGGAATACCAAAGAAACTTGGAGATCCAGGAGTACCCACTATACCATGCTCCATTAAAAGAAACTATGTTAAAACTGCTTTATGTGATCTTGGAGCCGGTGTTAGTGTTATGCCTCTCTCTTTATATCGTAGACTTGATTTGAATAAGTTGACACCTACTGAAATATCTTTGCAAATGGCTGATAAATCAACTGCTATACCTGTCGGTATTTGTGAGGATGTGCCTGTTGTGGTTGCAAACGTTACTATTTTAACGGACTTTGTTATTCTTGATATTCCCAAGGTCGATAGTATGTCCATTATTCTTGGAAGACCCTTTTTGAATACTGCAGGGGCTGTTATTGATTGCAACAAAGGCAATGCCACTTTTCATGTTAATGGCAATGAGCATACGGTACACTTTCCGAGGAAACAACCTCAAGTCCACAATATTAATTCTATTGGAAAAATTCCATCCATTATTTTTGGAGGTTTTGAATTTCCTCTTCCTACTGTCAAGAAGAAATATGATATTCTTATTGTTGGGGATGTGCATATCCCCGTTGAGGTAACCTAGTGTTATTCGAAAATTCTCCGGTTCCATGTTATTCGGAATGAGTTTGTTAACAAGACTTGATCAACCTTGTTAATGGATTCCTTTTGATGATCATGAGATGGATGAATTTAGAAAACACAACTCTTTGTACCCTCCTTTTACTTTCTGTTATTAATATTAAATAAAATAAAAATAGTATTTTCTGTCTGTTATCTGAATTATCCATTCAATATAAAAATACCCTGAAAAAAAAAGTTCTCCAAATGCCCTGAAATTTAAATATGATTTTTTCTAGAATATTAGAGAATATTTGGCACTGAGAACACAGCAGGGGGCATCCACCTGGCCACGAGGGTGGAGGGCGCGTGATACGTCTCCAACATATCTATAATTTTTGATTGCTCCATGCTATATTATCTTCTGTTTTGGACATTATTATGCTTTATTATACACTTTTATATTATTTTTGGGACTAACCTATTAACCGGAGGCCCAGCCCAGAATTGCTGTTTTTTTGCCTATTTCAGGGTTTCGAAGAAAAGGAATATCAAACAGAGTCCAAACGGAATGAAACCTTCGGGAACGTGATTTTTGGAACGAACAAGATCGAGGAGACTTGGACCCTACGTCAAGCAACCAACAGGGAAGCCACGAGGTAGGGGGGCGCGCCTACCCCCCCCCAGGCGTGCCCTCCACCCTCGTGGGCCCCCTGTTGCTCCACCGACGTACTTCTTCCTCCTATATATACCTACGTACCCCCAAACGATCAGATATGGAGCCAAAACCCTAATTCCACCACCGTAACTTTCTGTATCCACGAGATCCCATCTTGGGGCCTGTTTCGGAGCTCCGCCGGAGGGGGAATCGATCACGGAGGGCTTCTACATCAACACCATATCCCTTCCGATGAAGTGTGAGTAGTTTACCTCAGACCTTCGGGTCCATAGTTATTAGCTAGATGGATTCTTCTCTCTTTTTGGATCTCAATACAAAGTTCTCCCCCTCTCTTGTGGAGATCTATTCGATGTAATCTTCTTTTGCGGTGTGTTTGTTGAGACCGATGAATTGTGGGTTTATGATCAAGTTTATCTATGAACAATATTTGAATCTTCTTTGAATTCTTTTATGTATGATTGGTTATCTTTGCAAGTCTCTTCAAATTATCAGTTTGGTTTGGCCTACTAGATTGATCTTTCTTGCAATGGGAGAAGTGCTTAGCTTTGGGTTCAATCTTGCGGTGTCCTTTCCCAGTGACAATAGGGGCAGCAATGCATGTATTGTATTGTTGCCATTGATGATAACAAGATGGGGTTTACATCATATTGCATGAATTTATCCCTCTACATCATGTCAACTTGCTTAAGGCGTTACTATGTTCTTATGAACTTAATACTCTAGATGCATGCTGGATAGCGGTCGATGTGTGGAGTAATAGTAGTAGATGCAGGCAGGAGTTGGTCTACTTGTCTTGGACGTGATGCCTATATACATGATCATACCTAGATATTCTCATAACTATGCTCAATTCTGTCCATTGCTCAACAGTAATTTGTTCACCCACCGTAAAATACTTATGCTCTTGAGAGAAACCACTAGTGAAACCTATGGCCCCCGGGTCTATCTTCATCATATTAATCTTCCAATACTTAGTTATTTTCATTGCCTTTTATTTTACTTTGCATCTTTATCATAAAAATACCAAAAATATTATCTTATCATATCTATCAGATCTCACTCTCGTAAGTGACCGTGTAGGGATTGACAACCCCTTAACGCGTTGGTTGCGAGGATTTATTTGTTTTGTCTAGGTGCGAGGGACTGGCGCGTAGCCCCTACTGGATTGATACCTTGGTTCTCAAAAACTGAGGGAAATACTTACGCTACTTTGCTGCACCACCCTTTCCTCTTCAAGGGAAAATCAACACAAGTTCTCAAGAGGTAGCAAGAAGGATTTCTAGCGCCGTTGCCGGGGAGGTCTATGCAAAAGTCAACATACCAAGTACCCATCACAAACCCTTATCTCCCGCATTACATTATTTTTTATTTGCCTCTCGTTTTCTTCTCCCCCACTTCACCCTTGCCGTTTTATTCGCCCTCTCTCTCTATCCTCCCTCTCTTTCTCTATTTGCCTCTTTTTTTGCCCGTTCCTCGTTTGCTTGTGTGTTGGATTGCTTGCTTGTCACGATGGCTCAAGATAACACTAAATTGCGTGACTTTACCAATACCAACAACAATGATTTTATTAGCACTCCGATTGCTCCTCTTACCGATGCTGACTCTTGTGAAATTAATGCTGCCTTGCTGAATCTTGTCATGAAAGATTCGTTTTCTAGCCTTCCTAGTGAATATGCCTCTACCCATCTAAATAGCTTCGTTGATTTGTGTGATATGCAAAAGAAGAAAGATGTGGACAATGTTATTGTTAAATTGAAGCTATTTCCTTTTTTTCTTAGAGATCATGCTAAAGCTTGGTTTTCATCTTTGCCTAAAAATAGTATTGATTCTTGGAATAAGTGCAAAGATGCTTTTATCTCTAAGTATTTTCCTCCCTCTAAGATCATCTCTCTTAGAAACGATATTATGAATTTTAAGCAACTTGATCGTGAACATGTTGCACAAGCTTGGGAGAGGATGAAATTAATGATACATAATTGCCCTACGCATGGTTTGAATTTGTGGATGATTATACAAAAATTTTATGCCGGATTGAATTTTTCTTCTAGAAATCTTTTAGATTCAGCCGCGGGAGGTACTTTTATGGAAATCACTTTAGTAGAAGCTACTAAACTCCTAGATAATATTATGGTTAATTATTCTCAATGGCACACTGAAAGATCTACTAATAAGAAAGTGCATGTGATAGAAGAAATTAATGTTTTGAGTGGAAAGATGGATGAAATTATGAAATTATTTGCTAATAAAAGTGTTTCTTCTGATCCTAATGATATGCCTTTTTCTACTTTGATTGAGAATAATAATGAATCTATGGATGTGAATTTTGTTGGTAGGAACAATTTTGGTAACAATGAGTATAGAGGAAACTTTAATCCTAGGCCTTATCCTAGCAATTCCTCTAATAATTATGGTAATTCCTACAACAATTATTGTGGAAATTATAATAAGATGCCCTCTTATTTTGAATCTAATATTAAATAATTTATTACTTTGCAAAATAATTTCAATGCCTTGATTGAAGAAAAATTGCTTAAGATTGATGAGTTGGCTAGGAATGTTGATAGAATTTCTCTTGATGTTGATTCTTTGAAACTTAGATCTATTCCACCTAAGCATGATATCAATGAGTCTCTCAAAGCCATGAGAATTTCCATTGATGAGTGCAAAGAAAGAACCGCTAGGATGCGTGCTAAGAAATATTCCTTTATAAGAGCGTGTTCTTCTAGTTTCCATGATAATAAAGATGAAGATCTAAAAGCTATTGATGTGTCCCCTATTAAATCTTTGTTTTGCAATATGAATCTTGATAATGATGGTACTGAATATGATCCACCTTTACTTAGAAGGTGTCCCAAAAATTCGGAGTTTTTAGATCTTGATGCTAAATTTGATAAAAGTGGGATTGAAGAGATCAAAACTCTAGATGTTAATGAACCTACTATCTTGGATTTCAAGGAATTTAATTATGATAATTGCTCTTTGATAGATTGTATTTCCTTGTCGCAATCCGTGCTCAATTCTCCTCATGCTTATAGTCAAAATAAAGCTTTTACCAAACATATCATTGATGCTTTGATGAAATCTTATGAAGAAAAACTTGAGTTGGAAGTTTATATCCTGTCGGGGATATACCCCGCGGTATGACCTGGCCGGAATCATGACCCGGCCGGGCTTGGCGACTCACCAGAGACCTGGCTGGAGCTTGGCGACTCACTGGCGATCCGCCCGGACATGGTGGTTTACATGTAACCCGCCTGGACATTGTGACTCACTTGAGACCCGGCGGGCGGATCAGACGGACAACAAGGCCCAAGGCCCAGCAGGCCGACTTATACTCTGGTGGGCCGGCTTAAGAGGAAAGGGATGACGAATATTTCCTTTGCGAGGAAGCAAGACCCGGAGTTGTATTCAACTTGTAAGAAAGGATAGACTATTCCTAGTCCTACTAGGACTCCACATGTAACCCGCCCCTTCAACATATATAAGGAGGGGCAGGGCTCCCCAGAGAGGGAGAGAAAATAATCTCTAGGGCAAGACACAAAGGGGGAGCCGGCTTACGCGGCGACTCTCTCATGAGCATAATGAGATCTAGCCACAAACAGCATGTAGGGTTCTTATCGGATGATGTTTCCCGGGGCCCGAAGCTGTCTAAATCCTTGTCTTATGTTGCGTCTCTCGATTCTGCTCAACCCCTCTCAAGCTACCACATAGATTGGTTGGCCTCGCGACTAAGTCCTGACACTAAGGACATCTGCCGTGACAAATTGCTACCTCTTGAGCTTGCGTTGGATTTCCCTGAACAGGAAAGGATGATGCAACAGAGTAGCGTAAGTATTTCCCTCAGTTTTTGAGAACCAAGGTATCAATCCAGTAGGAGGCCATGCTCAAGTACCTTGTACCTGCACAAAACGATAGATACTCGCAACCAACGCGATTAGGGGTTGTCAATCCCTTCACGGTCACTTACGAGAGTGAGATCTGATAGATATAATATTTTTGGTATTTTTGGTATAAAGATGCAAGTGAAAAGTAAAGGCAAAGTAAAAAGCAAAACAAGATTAAAGTGATGGAGATTGATATGATGAGAATAGACCCGGGGGCCATAGGTTTCACTAGTGGCTTCTCTCAAGAGCATAAGTATTCTACGGTGGGTCAACAAATTACTGTTGAGCAATTGACAGAATTGAGCATAGTTATGAGAGTATCTAGGCATGATCATGTATATAGGCATCACGTCCATGACAAGTAGACCAAAACGATTCTGCATCTACTACTATTACTCCACGAGAGAGGAGGGGAGAACTTTGTATTGAGATCCAAAAAGAGAAAAGAATCCATGTAGCTACTAACTATGGACCCGAAGGTCTGAGGCAAACTACTCACACTTCATCGGAGAGGCTATGATGATGTAGAAGCCCTCCGTGATGACGGCCCTCTTCCGGCGGAGCTCCGGAACAGGCCCCAAGATGGGATCTCGTGGATACAGAAAGTTGCGGCGGTGGAATTAGGTTTTTGGCTCCTGTTCTAATCGTTTGGGGGTACGTAGGTATATATAGGAGGAAGGAGTACGTCGATGGAGCTCTAAGGGGCCCACGAGGCAGGGGGCGCCCCCTAGGGGGGTGCGTCCTTCACCCTCGTGACCGCCTCTTTTGTTCCTTGGAGCAGGGTCCAAGTCTCCTGGATCACGTTCGGTGAGAAAATCACGTTCCCGAAGATTTTATTCCGTTTGGACTCCGTTTGATATTCCGTTTCTTCGAAACACTGAAATAGGCAAAAAAACAGCAATTCTGGGCTGGGCCTCCGGTTAATAGGTTAGACCAAAAAATAATATAAAAGTGGAAAATAAAGCCCAATATAGTCCAAAACAGTAGATAATATACCATGGAGCAATCAAAAATTATAGATACGTTGGAGACGTATCAGGCGTCCCCAAGCTTAATTCCTGCTCGTCCTCGAGTAGGTAAATGATAAAAAGAGAATTTTTGATGCGGAGTGCTACTTGGCATAATTTCAATGCAAATCTTCTTAATTGTGGTATGAATATTCAGATTAGGAAGATTCAAGACAAAAGTTCATATTGACATAAAAATAATAATACTTCAAGCAAACCAACAAAGCAATTATGTTTTCTTAAAGTAACATGGCCAAAGAAAGTTCATCCCTACAAAATCATATAGTTTAGTCATGCTCCATTTTCGTCACACAAGAATGCTCTCATCATGCACAACCCCGATGACAAGCCAAGCAATTGTTTCATACCTTAATAATTTCAAACTCATAAACTTTCACGCAATACATGAGCGCGAGCCATGGATATAGCACTATGGGTGGAATAGAATAATGATGGGGGTTATGTGGAGAAGACAAAAAAGGAGAAAGTCTCACATCAACGAGGCTAATCAATGGGCTAGGGAAATGCCCATCGATTGATGTTAATGCAAGGAGTAGGGATTGTCATGCAACGGATGCACTAGAGCTATAAATGTATGAAAGCTCAACAAAAGAAACTAGTGGGTGTGCATCCAACTTGCTTGCTCACGAAGACCTAGGGCACTTGAGGAGGCCCATTGTTGGAATATACAAGCCAAGTTCTATAATGAAAAATTCCCACTAGTATATGAAAATGATAACTCAAGAGACTCTCTATATGAAAAACATGGTGCTACTTTGAAGCACAATATATGAGACTCGCTATATGAAGAACATGGTGCTACTTTGAAGCACAAGTGTGGAAAAAGGATAGTAGCATTGCCCCTTTTTATTTATTTTCTTTTTTTGGGCCTTCTTTTTTTCTTTGGAATTTCTATTTTTTTATTTGGGACAATGATCTATTAATGATGATCATCACACTTCTATTTATTTACAATTCAATGATTACAACTCGATACTAGAACAAAGTATGACTCTATACGGATGCCTCCGTCGGTGTACCGGGATATGCAATGAATCAAGAGCGACATGTATGAAAAATTATGAACGGTGGCTTTGCCACAAATACGATGTCAACTACATGATCATGCAAAGCAATATGACAATGATGATGCGTCATGATAAACTGGATGGTGGAAAGTTGCATGGCAATATATCTCGGAATGGCTATGGAAATGCCATAATAGGTAGGTATGGAGGCTGTTTTGAGGAAGATATAAGGAGGTTTATGTGTGACAGAGTGTATCATATCACGGGGTTTGGATGCACCGGCGAAGTTTACACCAACTCTCGATGTGAGAAAGGGCAATGCACGGTACCGAAGAGGCTAGCAAGGATGGAAGGGTGAGAGTGCGTATAATCCATGGACTCAACATTTGTCATAAAGAACTCATATACTTATTGCAAAAATCTACAAGCCATCAAAAACTAAAGTATTGCGCGCATGCTCCTAGGGGGATAGGTTGTTAGGAAAAGACCATCGCTCGTCCCCGACCGCCACTCATAAGGAGGACAATCAAATAACACCTCATGTTTTAAATTTGTTGCATAACGTTTACCATATGTGCATGCTACGAGACTTGCACACTTTAACTCAAGCACTTCTCAAATTCACAATTACTCTACTGGCATGACTTTGATATTACTACCTCCATATCTCAAAACAATTATCAAGCATCCAACTTTTCTTAGTATTCAACACACTCAAAAGAAAGTTTCACAAATCTTGAATACCAAGCATGTTATTATTAAGCAAATTACCATGCTATTAAGACTCTCAAAATAATTTAAGTGAAGCATGAGAGATCAATAGTTTCTTTAAAACAAATCCACCACCGTGCTCTAAAAATTCTAAGTGAAGCACATAGAGCAAAATTATAACGCTCAAAAGATATAAGTGAAGCACATAGAGCAAAACTACTTAGCTCAAAAGATATAAGTGAAGCACATATAGTATTCTATCAAATTCTAATTCATGTATGGCTCTCTCAAAAGGTGTTTACAACAAGGATGATTGTGGCACACTAATAATAAAATACACAAATAATACAAGACGCCACAAGCAAAACACATATCATGTTGGTGAATAAAAATATAGCTCCAAGTAAATTACCGATGGGAGTGGACGAAAGAGGGGATGCCTTCCGGGGCATCACCAAGCTTTGACTTTTTGGTGTACTTGGATTATCTTGGGGGTGCCATGGGAATCCCCAAGCTTAGTCTCTTGCCACTCCTTGTTCCATAATCCATCACAAGAATTCACCCAAAACTTGAAAACTTCACAACACAAAACTTAAAGTAGAAAACTCGTGAGCTCCGTTAGCGAAAGAAAACAAAAAACCACTTCAAGGTACTGTAATAAATTCATTATTTATTTATATTGGTGTTAAACCTACTTTATTCCAACTTCTCTATGGATTATAAACTATTTTACTAACCATAGATTCATCAAAATAAGCAAACAACACACAAAAAACAGAATCTGTCAAAACAGAACAGTCTGTAGTAATCTGTAGCTAGCGCAATATATGGAACCCCAAAAATTCTAAAATAAATTGCTGGACGTGAGGAATTTATCTATTAATAATATGAAAATAGAATTAACTAAATATAACTCTCCAAATAAAAATGACAGCAGTTCTTGTGAACGCTAAAGTTTCTGTTTTTTACAGCAAGTTCAACAAGACTTTCCCCAAGTCTTCCCAACGGTTCTACTTGGCACAAACACTAATTAAACACAAAAAACACAACCAAAACAGAGTCTAAATAATTTATTTATTACTAAACAGGAGCAAAAATCAAGGAATAAAAATAAAATTGGGTTGCCTCCCAACAAACGCTATCGTTTAACGCCCCTAGCTAGGCATAAGAAGCAAAGATAGATCTAGGTATTGCCATCTTTGGTAGGCAATCCATAAGTGGCTCTCATGATAGTTTCATATGGAAATTTTATTTTCTTTCTTGGAAAGTGTTCCATGCCCTTTTTAATGGAAATTGAAATCTAATATTCCCTTCCTTCATATCAATAATCGCACCAACCGTTCTAAGGAAAGGTCTACCAAGAATAATAGGGCAAGAAGGATTGCAATCTATATCAAGAACAATGAAATCTACGGGCACATAATTTCTATTTGCAGCAATAAGAACATCATTAATCCTTCCCATAGGTTTCTTAATAGTAGAATCTGCAAGATGCAAGTTTAGAGAGCAATCATCAAAATTACGGAAATCTAGCAAATCACACAAAGTTTTGGGGATAGTGGAGACACTAGCACCCAAATCACACAAAGTATAAAACTCATGATCTTTAATTTTAATTTTAATAGTTGGTTCCCATTCATCATAGAGTTTTCTAGGGATAGAAACTTTCAACTCAAGTTTTTCTTCATAAGATTGCATCAGGACATCAACAATATGTTCGGTGAAAGCTTTCTTTTGACTATAAGCATGTGGAGAATTTAGCACGGATTGCAACAAGGAAATACAATCAATTAAAGAGCAACTTTCATAATTAAATTCCTTTAAATCCAATATAGTGGGTTTAGCAATGTCTAGATTTTTATTTCTTTCAATCCCACTTTCATTAATTTCATCATAAAGATCTAAATACTCCGAATTTTTAGAACGCCTTCTAGGTAAAGGAAGATCATATTCAGTTTCATCAAGATTCATATTGCAGAACAAAGATTTAATAGGAGACACATCAATAACTTTTGGATCTTCATCTTGATTTTCATAGGAATTGGAAGAACACGCTTTAATAAAGGCATCTTTGGTAGCACGCATCCTAGCGGTTCTTTCCTTGCACTCATCAATGGAAATTATCATGGATTTGAGAGACTCATTGATATCATGCTTAGGAGGAATAGATCTAAGCTTTAAAGAAGCAACCTCAAGAGAAATTCTATCAACGTTCCTAGCCAATTCATCAACTTTAAGCAATTTCTCTTCAAGCAAAGCATTAAAATTCTTTTGTGAATTCATAAACTCTTTAAAACTATTCTCAAATTCAGAGGGCATCTTATTATAATTTCCATAAGAGTTGTTGTAGGAATTCCCAAAAATATTAGAAGGATTACTAGGATATGGCCTAGGATTAAAATTCCCTCTATAAGTGTTGTTATCAAAATTATTCCTACCAACAAAATTCACATCCATAGATTCATTATTATTCTCAATCAAAGTAGACAAAGGCATATCATTAAGATCAGAAGAAACACTCTTAGTAGCAACTAATTTCATAAGTTCATCCATCTTTCCACTCAACACATTGATTTCTTCTATCGCATGCACTTTTTTATTAGAAGTTCTTTCAGTATGCCATTGAGAATAATTAACCATAATATTATCTAGGAGTTTAGTAGCATCATCTAAAGTGATTTCCATAAAAGTACCTCCCGCGGCCGAATCTAAAAGATTTCTAGAAGCAAAATTCAATCCGGCATAAAAAATTTGTATAATCATCCACAAATTCAAACCATGAGTAGGGCAATTACGTATCATTAATTTCATTCCCTCCTAAGCTTGTGCAACATGCTCAAGATCAAGTTGTTTAAAGTTCATAATATCGTTTCTAAGAGAGATGATCTTAGCGGGAGGGAAATACTTAGAGATAAAAGCATCTTTGCACTTATTACAGGAATCAATACTATTTTTAGGCAAAGACGAAAACCAAGCTTTAGCACGATCTCTAAGCGAAAAAGGAAATAGCTTCAATTTAACGACATCATTATCGACATCCCTTTTCTTTTGCATATCGCATAAATCAACGAAGCTATTCAGATGAGTAGCGGCATCTTCACTAGGAAGGCCGGCGAATTGATCTTTCATAACAAGATTCAACAAAGCAGCATTGATTTCACAAGATTCAGTATTGGCAAGATGTGACGCCCCCAATTTAATCGTACACTAATCATACACGCAAACGTGTACGATCAAGATCAGGGACTTACGGGAAGATATCACAACACAACTCTACAAATAAAATAAGTCATACAAGCATCATATTACAAGCTAGGGGCCTCGAGGGCTCGAATACAAGAGCTCGATCATAGACGAGTCAGCGGAAGCAACAATATCTGAGTACAGACATAAGATAAACAAGTTTGCCTTAAGAAGGCTAGCACAAACTGGGATACAGATCGAAAGAGGCGCAGGCCTCCTGCCTGGGATCCTCCTAAACTACTCCTGGTCGTCGTCAGCGGGCTGCATGAAGTAGTAGGCACCTTCAGTGTAGTAGGAGTCATCGTCGAATGTGGCGTCTGGCTCCTGGGATCCAACATCTGGTTGCGACAACCAGGTAGAAGGGATAGGGGGAAAAGAGGGAGAAAGCAACCGTGAGTACTCATCCAAAGTACTCGCAAGCAAGGAGCTACACTACATATGTATGCATTGGTATCAAATGGAATAAGGCTATCATATGTGGACTGAACTGCAGAAAGCCGGAATAAGAGGGGGATAGCTAGTCCTTTCGAAGACTACGCTTCTGGCAGCCTCCGTCTTGCAGCATGCAGAAGAGAATAGACTGAAGTCCTCCAAGTATCATCACGTAGCATAATCCTAACCGATGATCCTCCCCTCGTCGCCCTGTGAGAGAGCGATCACCGGTTGTATCTGGCACTTGGAAGGGTGTTGTTTTATTAAGTATCCGGTTCTAGTTGTCATAAGGTCAAGGTACAACTCCAAGTCGTCCTGTTACCGAAGATCACGGCTATTCGAATAGATTAACTTCCATGCAGGGGTGCACCACATTCCCCAACACGCTTGATCCCATTTGGCCGGACACACTTTCCTGGGTCATGCCCGGCCTCGGAAGATCAACACCTCGCAGCCCCACCTAGACCAACAGAGAGGTCAGCACGCCGGTCTAAACCTAAGCGCCCAGGGGTCTGGGCCCATCGCCCTTAGCACACCTGCACGTTGCGAACGCGGCCGGGAGCAGAACTAGCCCCCTTAATACAAGAGCAGGCTTACGTTCCAACCCGGCGCGCGCCGCTCAGTCGCTGACGTCACGAAGGCTTCGGCTGATACCACGACGCCGGGATACCCATAACTACTCCCGCGTAGATGGTTAGTGCGTATAGACCAAATGGCCAGACTCAGATCAAATACCCAGATCTCGTTAAGCGTGTTAAGTATCCGCGAACGCCGACCAGGGCCAGGCCCACCTCTCTCCTAGGTGGTCTAAACCTGCCTTGTCGCTCCGCCTCAAGGTAACAGTCGGGGGCCGTCGGGAACCCAGGCCCACCTCTATCGGGATGGAGCCACCTGCCCCTTCAGCCCCCATCTCCGAACAGTATCACAGGTAAGGTAACTGTGTAGAGTATATTGTATATGCCCGTGATCACCTCCCGAAGTGATCAGGCCCAGTAGTATAGCATGGCAGACGGACAAGAGTGTAGGGCCACTGATGGAACACTAGCATCCTATACTAAGCAGTAGGATAGCAGGTAATGGTAACAACAGTAGTAGCAAGGACAGGCTATGCATCAGGATAGGAATAACGGAAAGCAGTAACATGCTACACTACTCTAATGCAAGCAGTATAGAGGAGAGTAGACGATATCTGGTGATCAAGGGGGGGGGCTTGCCTGGTTGCTCTGGCAAGAGAGAGGGGTCGTCAACACCGTAGTTGTACCGGGTAGCAGCGGCGTCGGTCTCGGTGTCTATCGAGAGAAGAGGGGGGAGAAACAATAAATATATAAGCAAGCATATGCATAGTGATGCATGACATGACAAGTAACGACATTAGAGGTGCCCTAACGCGGTAGTAGGTGATACCGGTGAAGGGGGAAACATCCGGGAAAGTATTCCCGGTGTTTCGCGTTTTCGGACAGATGAACCGGAGGGGGGAAAGTTGCGTGTTCGCTATGCTAGGGATGCGTGGCGGACGAACGGGTTGCGTAACCGGATTCGTCTCGTCGTTCTGAACAACTTTCATGTAGAAAGTATTTTCATCTGAGCTACGGTTTATTTTATATTAATTTTTAAATATTTTAAATCATTTTCTAGAAATTAGCATAATTAAATTAATTTAGAAATTGCAATTATGATGTCAGCGTGACATCAGCATGATGTCAGCAGGACCAAAGGTTGACTAGGTCAACCCTGCAGGTGGGTCCGGTTCACCATAGTCTCAGGTTAATTAATCATGGTTAACTCATTTAACTAAATGATTAGGCTAAATAGACATTATTAATTAGTTAATCAATTAATTAACCAATTATATTATTTTCCTTTTTTTTAATGTTTCACAGGGGCGGGCCCCACATGCCAGTGGCCTAGGAGGCCACTAGAGCGGGCGTGCTGGTGCGGGCGCTCGGACTGGGTTCGGCCTTCAGTGCCACGAGATGGGAGGACGCCGGGGCGGCGCCGGCCGGCGCCGACGTGGCAGCGGCGAGGCCGCGAGGCTGTGGTGATGCGGGCGTTGTCGGGGCGCCGGGACGGCGCGTTGGGGCGGACGAGGCGAGGCCGAGGCGTAGGCAGGGCGGCGCGCTTGCAGGAGAGCAGGGGTTGACGGAGGTGAGCAGCGACGCAAGCGGTTGCGGCGGGTGGAGCTGGCAAGGCGCGGGCGAGGTCGGGCGCGCGTGCGGTCAGCGCGGGAGACGGACAGCAGGGGCGCAACTGTGGGCGCGTTCAGGGGCACAGGGGTGGTGCGCGTGCGCGTACGCGCGGTGGCCAGGCGCGACGAGCGGCATCGCGGAACGAAGAAGAGGACGGGGCGCGAGGCAACCATGGGCGCGGGCTGGCCGTGGGGACGCGAGCGCGGTCGCGGCCTTGGTCGAAGCCGTGAGTGCGAGGGGAAGAGGAGGAGAGGTTGGGGCTCACGGCGGGATGTAGGGAACTGGCAGCGGCTCGGGGAGGAGTCAGGGAAGCGAGATCCGGCGACGGGGCAGCGACACGACGGCGATCCGGGGCGGTGGCCGATCCTGGCGAAGACGGTGAGGGGGCTCCGGCGGCGCGGTCCTCGTGCGGCGCCAGAGGTGGTCGGTGCACGATGCGGCGGGGCGCACCCGGCCGGCGGTGCCTGCGGCGGGGCGGTGTAGTTGGGGGCCGGCGAGTGCCTGGCAACGGCGAAGCTCCGGGGGAGGGGGGCAGAGGGCACGGGGCGCTGAGGTGGTTGCCCCGATCCAGAAGGGGATCGGGGAGTGGGGAGTGAGCGAGGGGAGTGGGAGGGGTTAGGGTTTCGGTCGGGTGGACCGGGGTTAAGTGGTGGGGGTGTGGGCCGGAGCCCTGGGGGGGTTCTTTCCTCTTTTTTTTGTGTGTTAGTTCTGTTTTTGTTTTGATTCCTTTTCTTATTTTCTTTTCTGTTTTATTTCTAGTTTCTTTTCATTTTTAGTTTTACAAAAATCACCACCAGTACCTAATTTAGTATTTATAAACAAACTGTTGTCACATCAATTCTTAACCCACAATAAAATATTTTTAATATTTTTTTTAAAAAAATCCAAGAGGTAATTGTTCAATTGTTTTCACTACGGTTTTAATTAGTTTAGAGCCCTTAAACAATTTATTAAGGTTTGGTTTCTTCATCGCATTTACACATGATTTATCTGACCCATCTTGAACATTTTGGTTTCATGATTTGAAAACTTTTGTTGTTTGCCTATATTTTAAATTTGAATCTGAATCATTTTGAACTAGAGTGATTTTATCAACAGCAACCGAGGTGACGTGGCATCATTAGCAAAGGTTTACTGTAGCTTAATTATCCGGGCGTCACACAAGAGGAGCAATCAGAGTGCTAAGGAAATCATTATTATTGGTATTGGTGAAGTCACACAATTTGGTGGTATCTTGAGCCATCGCGACAAACAAGCAAACAAACTAGCACACGAGCAAACAAAAGCAAACTGGCAAAAGAGGCAAATAGAGAGGGAGGATAGAGAGAGAGGGCGAATAAAACGGTAAGGGTGAATTGGGGGGAGAGGAAACGAGAGGAAAATGGCAAATAATGTAATGTGAGAGATAGGGATTGTGATGGGTACTTGTTATGTTGACTTTTTGCGTAGACTGCCCGGCAACGGCGCCAGAAATTCTTCTTGCTACCTCTTGAGCTTGCGTTGGATTTCCCCGAAAAGGAAAGGATGATGCAGCAGTGTAGCATAAGTATTTCCCTCAGTTTTTGAGAACCAAGGTATCAATCCAATAGGACGCCACGCTCAAGTCCCTTGTACCTACACAAAACGATAGCTACTCGCAACCAACGCGATTAGGGGTTGTCAATCCCTTCACAGTCACTTACGAGAGTGAGATCTGATAGATATAATATTTTTGGTATTTTTGGTATAAAGATGCAAGTGAGAAGTAAAGGAAAAGTAAAAAAGCAAAACAAGATAAAGTGATGGAGATTGATATGATGAGAATAGACCCGGGGGCCATAGGTTTCACTAGTGGCTTCTCTCAAGAGCATAAGTATTCTACGGTGGGTGAACAAATTACTGTTGAGCAATTGACAGAATTGAGAATAGTTATGAGAATATCTAGGCATGATCATGTATATAGGCATCACGTCCGTGACAAGTAGACCGAAACGATTCTGCATCTACTACTATTACTCCACTCATCGACCGCTATCCAGCATGCATCTAGAGTATTTTACGGTGGGTGAACAAATTACTGTTGAGCAATTGACAGAATTGAGCATAGTTATGAGAATATCTAGGTATGATCATGTATATAGACATCACGTCCGAGACAAGTAGACCGACTCCTGCCTGCATCTACTACTATTACTCCACACATCGACCGCTATCCAGCATGCATCTAGAGTATTAAGTTCATAAGAACAGAGTAACGCTTTAAGCAAGATGACATGATGTAGAGGGATAAATTCATGCAATATGATAAAAACCCCAGCTTGTTATCCTCGATGGCAACAATACAATACGTGCCTTGCTGCCCCTACTGTCACTGCGAAAGGACACCGCAAGATTGAACCCAAAGCTAAGCACTTCTCCCATTGCAAGAAAAATCAATCTAGTAGGACAAACCAAACTGATAATTCTAAGAGACTTGCAAAGATAACCAATCATACATAAAAGAATTCAGAGAAGATTCAAATATTGTTCATAGATAAACTTGATCATAAACCCACAATTCATCGGTCTCAACAAACACACCGCAAAAAGAAGATTACATCGAATAGATCTCCACAAGAGAGGGGGAGAACTTTGTATTGAGATCCAAAAAGAGAGAAGAAGCCATCTAGCTACTCCCTCCGTCCCGAATTACTTGTCGCAGGTATGGATGTATCTAGATGTATTTTAGTTGTAGGTACATCCGTTTCTGCGACGAGTAATTTAGAACGGAGGGAGTACTAACTATGGACCCGAAGGTCTGAGGTAAACTACTCACACTTCATCGGAGAGGCTATGATGATGTAGAAGCCCTCCGTGATGACGACCCTCTTCCGGCGGAGCTCCGGAACAGGCCCCAAGATGAGATCTCGTGGATACAGAAAATTGCGGCGGTGGTTATGTTTTTGGCTCCTGTTCTGATCGTTTGGGGGTACGTAGGTATATATAGGAGGAAGGAGTACGTCGGTGGAGCTCCGAGGGGCCCACGAGGCAGGGGGCGCGCCCCCACCCTCGTGACCGCCTCTTTTGTTCCTTGGAGCAGGGTCCAAGTCTCCTGGATCACGTTCGGTGAGAAAATCACGTTCCCGAAGATTTTATTCCGTTTGGACTCCGTTTGATATTCCGTTTCTTCGAAACACTGGAATAGGCAAAAAAACAGTAATTCTGGGCTGGGCCTCCGGTTAATAGGTTAGTCCCAAAAATAATATAAAAGTAGAAAATAAACCCAATATGGTCCAAAACAGTATATAATATAGCATGGAGCAATCAAAAATTATAGATATGTTGGAGACGTATGATAAATCCACGACATTTGACGTCCACCATGGGACCTGCGCATGGTAGTAATGAGTTTTTGAAAGGATCTTTACAAGAATCGAGAAGCTCGTGATGCGCTGAATGAAAAAGCTTCGGCGCAGAAGGATAAACATCATCTCAAATTTAGGGTTGCGTTTTCTGGCAAGCACCCTGGCTGCCCTTGAGTCCGAGAGTTTTTTATGACGAAGGGTCAGGAATCCATCAGTGATAGGCAAAGGCGGATCAACGAGACAAATCTATAAGAAAAGCTATGAGATCAAATCCTGTAGGATCATCCAAGACATACGTGACTGGGCGATCTGCCAAATTCAAGCCAGGACGATCGCGTGCTGCTCCAAGGATTGGGACAGGAGACTCGGTCTCCACCTTTGAGCCGGTTTCGCTTCAAAAAAAATCCATCGGGCCGGCCGCGCCGCCTCACCTGGCCGCCTCCACGCTGCTCCTGACGCGCCTGCTGGTCACGGGTTGCAACGCCACCTCGCCGTTGCCGCAAGCCGCCGCTGCCCTCGCGCTTTGCTTTCTCAGCCGGGCCGTCGCCCTGTTCGACCTTGCTGCAAGTTGGCTTCACCTCCATGTCGCCTCCGCTGTCGCGAGCCCCCTGGCCTCACTCTGCCTTCCGGCTGCGCCTTGAGACGCTCGTGCTACGGCCTCAAGCTGGACTGCGCCACTTCGGCGTCGTCTTCGACCAGACTTCAAGCCGGACCGCATTGCAGCAGGCCTCTTGTCAGTCCGCGCCAGAACTCCGTCGTTTCCTCACTCGGTTGAAACGTCCCCGCGCTGAGCCAAGTTGGCGGCGGTCGCTATCTTGAGTCGCCGTCCATTGAACCGCCCGGACCGCTTGACTACTGAGTCGCCATTCCACATTTGGTATGAACCGCCCTCACACGACCTCGCGGTGAGTCGATAGCCTCCGCCGGCGCGCCTGTGCTGCGGAGCCACCTTGCTGTGGACCAACTTCGCTGCGGCCAGACAGAGTCGCCGCCGCGTCACACGCCTCCGGATCCAACCCGGCACCCGCGCATTGGCCTCCCGCTGGGTCTGTCGCACCACAGCTGCCCGCGTGCCTGTCTCCTGAGTGGCCGCTACTACTCCGCGTGATTTGAAGACGCTGTATTCTAAATCTGCTGCTACTTCACCAATACGGGGAGGTCCAATCTGTTCAGTTTATCCGAAACAAGTACAATGGACAGCTTCAGGGTTATGGTTTTGTCGAGTTTGCTAGCCATACAGCTGCTGAGCGGTTTTCTTCGGATAGTCAATGGATAAAGGATGCCAAATGTTAAGCTGATTATGGGATTATGAAGTTTGCAAAGAGAAAGACAACGTGGATTCAGGAGAGAGTACCAACTCAAAAGTTTGCTTCTGTCAAAAAAGGAAGAGAGGAGCGCAGCAGTGCTTCCCGCGTGCATGGCAGGGTGCTGCGTGCCCTTTGTCCTATCCGTTCGACTCATGAGCCGCCAGAACAAAAATTGCGCAAGGATTAAAGCAAGGCACTTATTGCTATCCTGGTGAAGGCCATGGTACGGGAGTACCAGTACTCGGACAACAATCTGTCTAACTACATCCAGCATTATACGGCGCCAGTGTCCGTGTTCACCTGATAACAAATATCAGGTGCTATTTTTCCTTTATTTTTTCATCACATACATTATTTCATCTGAAAACAATTATTTTGTCCCGTAATATTTTTACACAGGATAGTCATTCAGGACAAGGGCATTGTACAGCGGATATGGAGTGCGCACCAGTATAACTCTGCACTGGCATTCGTCCGTGTCATGTTGCTTGATGGATACGCGTACAAGTCACCGCCCCCGCTGTTCGGTTTACATCCGTCCGCACCTGCGGCCGATTCTCTCGTCCGTGCCGGCTTACAACACCTGTGATCAACTCGCTCGCCCATACCGACTTACAACGAGGAGGACAACTTACTCGTTCGCGCCGGCTTATATATCGCGACCGGATCATCAACATCACGACGGATAATTAATACGGCTAAACATATCAGGTTAAATACATCCAGTTAGTTTTTTATTGATACATTTTTTTAATTTCGAGAACAATTACTCTAGGCTGCAATACCTTTTATGCAGGATAATTAGTCATGACAAAAGTGGCTCATATCATGGGTATGGAGCACGCGCGGGCAACATCCCGCCCGGTGTTCGTCCATGCCATATTACACGGTGAATGGATGCGTGCAAAACGCCGTCTTTACGACCCGGTTTACATCAGCTGGCTGAGACCGCACCTGCGAGTAACTTGCTCGTGCCGGCTTATAACGCCGCAACCGATTCATCCGTCTGCTCCCACGGCTGATTCACCCGTGAGTGATTTCAGTTTCACCTAGTGATCATCAGCTTCATGGCAAATTATTTTCGACCTAACCACATCAGATGATATCGATCTAAAATATATTTTATTAGCACATATTATTTTTGTCAAAGAGCAGTTTATCTTTGCCTTGGTCTGTAATATTGTTTATGCAGGACAATTATTTACTGCAAAAGCTATGGCTGTGTCATTGATGAATAACTCGCGTCACCATTAAAAGGCGCTAATATCTTACCATGCCATCAAGCTCGATGAATATATGTGCAAGCCGCCATTCTGCAGACCGGTTTACATCAATATGATGTGGCTAACTCGCCCGTCCATGCCGGTTTACAACGCCGCGGCCGATTGTCATCTTTGTCGTCCGTCTCTCGCGACCTGGTCTACATCAACACTCCGGGCCGCACCTGTCTGCATGAGCTGTTTATTGACCGCCGTCTGCGATGGATGACTCAATAGACATGCGCACGAGTCGCCGCTACAACAGTTTGGTTAGACATCAAACAACCAGCTGGGATGAACCGCTGGCCGGATTATTGACACAAATCATACGGAGTCATTTATAACCCGCCACAATCGACTTCAAAGTTACCATGGATTCATATTGCGTTATCAAACGCCAAGGATATACAATGAGTGTTGCGAAGATCGTTAACTTGCCACCTTGCTTCCAGCTTTAACATATTACAAGCGTTCTGCTATTCAGCTATATGCCGGTTTATATCACGGTCAAATATGGAGAATCTCAAGCCAGCTCCTTGAGTCACCTTGAGACTCGGGGGCTACGATGACATGACTCAGCAAATCTTGCCAGTTTCAGCAAATTTAAGAACCCCAGAACGATGGAGGGAAAGATAACCCGGTCCCAGAGGCTACTGTTATATTGATGAAAATTTAAAGGCCGTCGGAACATTTCCGGTTTAGAAAGTATATGAAAGTTACAAAATCCTGGCTCAAATGAAGAAGTTTCAGGTCATCAGAAAGGATTCCGGTTTAAAATCCGGCTCAAGGGAAGTCAGTCTCACTGAAAGCTCTCAAATATCCGGTTTATAATCCGGTTCAAGGGAAATATGTCTCCCACAAAGCTCTGAAGCTCTCAAATCCGGTTTAAGAAATTCCGGTTTAAAAAGAATTCATCTCTCGCAAGTTCGAGTTTTCAGGAAAAATTACAGGGACCAAAGAGAGTTTGTTGCACAGCAAAACACAAACATAGGCACCCGGCGAGCACAGCTCAGAAATATATCACTTGGGGGCTTCCGGCTTATTGAGCTAAGCTATGATTACCCTTTGATCCGGCTCATAGCCACATTTACAGGTCACTTGGGGGCTTCCTGTTCAAACATAGGTCATATTCGAACCAAACAGAACATAGCTGTCATAACCCTTTTTGATCGGCGCAAAGCCAAACTCACTAGGGGGCTTCTTGATCGTATCCGAATCATAGCTTAACCCCTTTTGGTCCGACTTGGATCGTATTTGAATCAGGGTCGTTAAAAACCTCTCAAGGTCATTTGGGGGCTTCCTGTTCAAACATAGGTCGTATTCGAACCAAAGAGAACATAGTTGTCGGTACCCTCTTGATCGGCGCAACGCCAAAGCCACTGGGGGCTACATGATCGTATTCGAATCCTAGCTTAACCCCTTTGGAATGGTTTACTGATCGTATTCGAATCAGAAACCTCGATTTTTATTTGGTTTAAGTTTTTGCAAACAATCTTTTGGGTTTTGAGACTTTTTGCTCATATCTGAAGCATATAAGCGTGGTTTCGTTTAAACCCAGCTTGGCTTTGGATGATAAGTCGCCAGCATGTGACAATCATCATATATTTGGAAGTATTGGCTTCTAAGGATTGGGTTATCACCCTTACTGCACAGGTCACGTAAACCAGCAGTACAAATTAAATATCACAATGGTTATATGTGGGATATTATGATCCGCCCTGCGGTAAACCGCCAGGGGATCTTGTGATTTACTTATGTGCAGGATAAGACTACATTTGAGTAGTTACCCGCCCTGGTTTTTGACGTTAAGTCTCCAGGGCATATGTTGTTTAAACTCTGTGCAGGATTTACAGAGCTATGACTTACATAAATGATTAAGTTCCAGCCCATCATCAAAGATTGAAATTGGTGTCTCAAAAGGGTTATTAATTCTTGATTTTTTCAAAGGCTATAAGACGTCGGATTATAAGAATTCCGGCTTACAATGGAGGCATATTAAATCGCCATCGGCCAAGAGCCGCCGGGTATTTAAACTCCGGATTTACTTGTCAGCAGATAAGGTATTCAAAGTCGCTTTGGCGCAATGGCTATTATTTTATCAATGGATATGATTTATCCTACAATGGAAAGAATAGTCCTGAGTTGCTGCAGGCTTACAACCCGGCACTTGGGGGCTACATTATTCAGTTTGAGATTATATCAAATATGCAAGTCCCATGTCACTGCCAGCATGCACTATGGCACTTGGGGGCGAATGCAAAGACAATTTACTAGCCTTATTGAAGACCCGACTCATCACATCATAATGAGCCGGCCCTTTGGGGCTACCAATTGCTCCTGTCAACAATTCAAGGTACACAAGTTTTATTTCATTATATTGAAGGGTCCACTGCTCAGTTGGTAAAGCACAAAGCTCTTAACCTTGTGGACATGAGTTCAAGCCCCATGATGGGGGTTACATCATATGATGTTCTTTTCAAAGAAGTATATATAAAGTCCCAGCTCAGTGTTATCTTACTGAGCCGGCCCTTGGGGGCTACACGTTGTTGTTCAAGTCTATATGATCATATTTATAAAGTCCCTGCTCATTATTTCATAACAACCCGGCACTTGGGGGCTACATATATGGAGTATTCAGTCTTTACTAGTGACTAAGATGAACAACATGGATTTCTTCAAAGTGGTAGTATTTATATTGAAGCAAGTCTTAAGTCATCACTTTGTTTCTCCTCAAGACTTGGGGGCTACAGGTAATATGGATATAAGGGAGAAAAATCTTCAAATGCTCAGTTTTGAGTAAGCCAGATTGACCCGGCGTTACCAATAACTATGACCCGGTGTCGGTAACAATTATGACCCGGTGCTATCAATATTTACAAACCGGATATTTTAGCAATGATAAACCGACAAGTTCTACAAGCCGGCTGAAAGTCAGATGAGTTTTTCAAGACCAATATTTTTTAAGCCGGCACTTTGGAAGCCGATTCAAGTGGATTATTTATTACAATATTTCTCTATAAGATACCAATGTCTGCAAATTCGCTCTGAAGCTGGCCTATTGACCCGGATTTCTCAAAAGAAGTATCTGGGTTTTTTGCATTGGCAAGGTTTGGACATATCTGTTAAAAGAGATTTGCTATAAGATCTTTGAGTATGCATCCAGGAAGAAATGACAAGGACTTAAAGATGATCAGGTGCCGGTTCAGGAAAATATTTAACCCAAAGTGCAACCTATCAAGTTTGTTCTTATGTTTATTTTACAGGATCAGTTTAACATGGATAAATCCAAATTAAACTGGGGGCTAATGTCGGGGATATACCCCGCGGTATGACCCGGCCAGAATCATGACCCGGCCGGGCTTGGCGACTCACCAGAGACCTGGCTGAAGCTTGGCAACTCACTGGAGATCCGCCCGGACATGGCGGTTTACATGTAACCCGCCTGGACATTGTGACTCACTGGAGACCCGGCAGGCGGATCAGACGGACGACAAGGGCCAAGGCCCAGCAGGCCGGCTTATACTCTGGTGGGCCGGCTTAAGAGGAAAGGGATGACGAATATTTCCTTTGCGAGGAAGCAAGACCCAGAGTTGTATTCAACTTGTCAGAAAGGATAGACTATTCCTAGTCCTACTAGGACTCCATATGTAACCCGCCCCTTCAACATATATAAGGAGGGCAGGGCTCCCGAAAGAGGGAGAGAAAATAATCTCTAGGGCTAGACACAAAGAGGGAGCCGGCTTACGCGGCGACTCTCTCATGAGCATAATGAGATTTAGCCACAAACAGCATGTAGGGTTCTTACCGGATGATGTTTCCCGGGGCCCGAAGCTGTCTAAATCCTTGTCTTATGTTGCGTCTCTCGATTCCGCTCAACCCCTCTCAAGCTACCACATAGATGCGTTGGCCTTGCGACTAAGTCCTGACACTAAGGACATCTGCCGTGACAAATCCACGACATATCCCTAGAAAACTTTATGATGAGTGGCAACCAACGATTAAAATTAAAATTAAAGATTATGAATGCTATGCTTTGTGTGATTTGGGTGCTAGTGTTTCCACGATTCCAAAGACTTTGTGTGATTTGTTAGGTTTCCGTGATTTTGATGATTGCTCTTTAAACTTGCACCTTGCGGATTTCACTATTAAGAAACCTATGGGAAGAATTAATGATGTTCTTATTGTTGCAAATAGGAACTATGTGCCCGTAGATTTTATTGTTCTTGACATAGATTGCAATCCTTCAAGTCCTATTATTCTTGGTCGACCTTTCCTTAGAATGATTGGTGCAATTGTTGATATGAAGGAAGAAAATATTAGATTCCAATTTCCGTTAAGGAAAGGCATGGAACACCTTCCTAGAAAGAAAATTAAATTACCTTATGAATATATTATGAGATCCACTTATGGATTGCCTACCGAAGATGGCAATACTTAGATCTATCCTTGCCTTTTATGCCTAGCTAGGAGCGTTAAACGATAGCGCTTGTTGGGAGGGAACCCAATTTTATTTTTATTCCTTGATTTTTGCTCCTGTTTAGTAATAAATAATTTATCTAGCCTCTGTTTTGGTTGTGTTTTTTGTTTTTAATTAGTGTTTTTGCCAAGTAGAACCGTTGGGAAGACTTGGGGAAAGTCTTGTTAATCTTGCTGTAAAAAACCAGAAACTTTAGCGCTCACGGGACCTGCTGCCATTTTTATTTGGAAAGTGATATTTAGTTAATTCTTTTTGCAAATTATTAATAGATAAATTACTCACGTCCAGAAATTTATTTTAGAATTTTTGGGGTTCCAGATCTTGCGCTAGATACAGATTACTACAGACTGTTCTGTTTTTGTCAGATTCTGTTTTTCGCATGTTGTTTGCTTATTTTGATGAATCTATGGCTAGTAAAATAGTTTATAAACCATAGAGAAGTTGTAATACAATAGGTTTAACACCAATATAAATAAATAATGAGTTCATTACAGTACCTTGAAGTGGTCTTTTGTTTTCTTTCGTTAACGGAGCTCACGAGATTTTCTACTTTAAGTTTTGTGTTGTGAAGTTTTCAAGTTTTGGGTAAGGATTTGATGGATTATGGAACAAGGAGTGGCAAGAGAGTAAGCTTGGGGATGCCCATGGCACCCCCAAGATAATATAAGGACACCTAAAAGCCAAAGCTTGGGGATGCCCCGGAAGGCATCCCCTCTTTCGTCTACTTCCATCGGTAACTTTACGTGGAGCTATATTTTTATTCATCACATGATATGTGTTTTGCTTGGAGCGTCTTGTATGATTTGAGTCTTTGCTTTTTAATTTACCACAATCATCTTTGTTGTACACACCTTTTGAGAAAGACACACATGATTCGGAAATTATTAGAATACTCTATGTGCTTCACTTATATCTTTTGAGTTATATAGTTTTGCTCTAGTACTTCACTTATATCTTTTAGAGCACGGTGGTGGATTTTTTTATAGAAACTATTGATCTCTCATGCTTCACTTAGATTATTTTGAGAGTCTTAAATAGCATGGTAATTTTCTTAAATAATCCTAATATACTAGGTATTCAAGATTAGTAAAAACTTTCTTATGAGTGTTTTGAATACTTAGAGAAGTTGGATGCTTGATGATTGTTTTGAGATATGGAGGTAGTGATATTAAAGTTATGCTAGTTGAGTAGTTGTGAAATTGAGAAATACTTGTGTTGAAGTTTGTGACCGTTTGATTAGATCGATCAGTTGTCCTCGAGCCTCGCCTGATGTTTCTAGGGCCACTGCTCCACAAACTTACCTAGGCCTGTTATGGTCGATCGGGCTGGAAGTAAAAGATGGGCCGGACCTGGCCTGGTGGTACTCAAAGGGGGATAACACATCTTCCTTGCGAGCCTCTTTCTGGCCCTACACACGTATGAGAGATTCCTCGGTCGGCTGGTCGCCGGTCTACATATTATTGAATGATAAATTTATTTAAATTTACATCTAGCCTGACGCAAGTACTCATGTACTTTTTCCGTTCCTAAATATAAGTCTTTTTAGAGATTCCAGTACGGACTACATACGGAACAAAATGAGTGAATCTACACTATAAAGTATGTCTATATACATTTGTATGTAGTTAGTGGAATCTTTAAAAAGACTTATATTTTGGAACGGATAGAGTAGTCATATTCCCCTCACATTTCACACGTCACGAGAGAGATCTATATATACTACACAACCAACTCTTGATGTTTTTTCTGGCCACCACCTGTAGAACCAAATACATACCTGTATTTTTCATTTTTTTATATGATTTGCTAAAATTCAACAAAATTTGATCAAAATTTTGATTTCTTTGAACGATTGTCTTTAAAATAATTGAGAGTTTTCCAAGATTACTGTCTTTTTACGGAAATCTATAATTCGGGAGTTTTAGGAAAAGAATATAAATATGTGTTCTTTATGTATGTATATAGTCCAAATCCCCTAGATATTATTACGTTTTTCTCTAGATATAATGGTGTGGCAACTCACGTGAAGATGTTCTCTTTCTATGATGCATGTGAAGGATGAGTTCATTTTGGCCAGTTTTTGCACATATTACAACTTACTTTTGTACTGGCCCCATAATCTGAAATTAGATGGATGGTTATTTATATTTTGAAGATATAATTAAATAATATTGTGGGAGATATAACAAAATTGTGATGGTTCCAAATAGTCCAATATCCAAATTTTCTCATATAGTTCTATCATTCTTTCATTAAGATGTCTTATTATTCTGTAAAAATGTCTCTAAGGTCGGCGGGCGCTGCAACGCGCGCCTTTATGTTCTAGTAAGGACACCTAAAAGCCAAAGCTTGGGGATTCCCCGGAAGGCATCCCCTCTTTCATCTACTTCCATCGGTAACTTTACGTGGAGCTATATTTTTATTCACCACATGATATGTGTTTTGCTTGGAGCGTCTTGTATGATTTGAGTCTTTGCTTTTTAATTTACCACAATCATCTTTGCTGTACACACCTTTTGAGAAAGACACACATGATTCAGAAATTATTAGAATACTCTATGTGCTTCACCTATATCTTTTGAGTTATATAGTTTTGCTCTAGTACTTCACTTATATCTTTTAGAGCACGGTGGTGGATTTGTTTTATAGAAACTATTGATCTCTCATGCTTCACTTAGATTATTTTGAGAGTCTTAAATAGCATGGTAATTTTCTTAAATAATCCTAATATACTAGGTATTCAAGATTAGTAAAAACTTTCTTATGAGTGTTTTGAATACTTAGAGAAGTTGGATGCTTGATGATTGTTTTGAGATATGGAGGTAGTGATATTAAAGGTGTGCTAGTTGAGTAGTTGTGAAATTGAGAAATACTTGTGTTGAAGTTTGCAAGTCCCGTAGCATGCACGTATGGTAAACATTATGTAACAAATTTGAAACATGAGGTGTTCTTTGATTGTCCTCCTTATGAGTGGCGATCGGGGACCAGCGATGATCTTTTCCTACCAATCTATCCCCCTAGGAGCATGCGCGTAGTGCTTGGTTTTTGATGACTTGTAGATTTTTGTAATAAGTATGTGAGTTATCTATGACTAATGTTGAGTCCATGGATTATACGCACTATCACCTTTCCATCATTGCTAGCCTCTTCGGTACCGTGCATTGCCCTTTCTCACATTGAGAGTTGGTGCAAACTTCGCCGGTGCATCCAAACCCCGTGATATGATACGCTCTTTCACACATAAACCTCCTTATATCTTCCTCAAAACAGACACCATACCAACCTATTATGGCATTTCCATAGCCATTCCGAGATATATTGCCATGCAACTTTCCACCATCCTGTTTATCATGACACGTTCATCATTGTCATATTGCTTTGCATGATCATGTAGTTGACATCGTATTTATGGCAAAGCCACCATTCATAATTCTTTCATACATGTCACTCTTGATTCATTGCATATCCCTGTACACCGCCGGAGGCATTCATATAGAGTCATACCTTGTTCTAGTATCGAGTTGTAATCATTGAGTTGTAAATAAATAGAAGTGTGATGATCATCCTTTAATAGACCATTGTCCCAACAAAAAGAAAATAGAAGGCCAAAAAAGGAAGGCCCAAAAAAAAGAGAAATGAAAAGGGACAATGCTACTATCTTTTTTTCCACACTTGTGCTTCAAAGTAGCACCATGATCTTCATGATAGAGAGTCTCTTGTTTTGTCACTTTCATATACTAGTGGGAATTTTTCATTATAGAACTTGGCATGTATATTCCAACAATGGGCATCCTCAAGTGCCCTAGGTCTTCGTGAGCAAGCAAGTTGGATGCACACCCACTAGTTTCTTTTATTGAGCTTTCATACATTTATAGCTCTAGTGCATCCGTTGCATGGCAATCCCTAATCCTTGCATTAACATCAATCGATGGGCATCTCCATAGCTCATTGATTAGCCTCATTGATGTGAGACTTTCTCCTTTTTTGTCTTCTCCACATAACCCCCATCATTATACTCTATTCCACCCATAGTGCTATATCCATGGCTCACGCTCATGTATTGCATGAAGGTTTATAAAGTTTGAGATTACTAAAGTATGAACCAATTGCTTGGCTTGTCATCGGGGTTGTGCATGATGAGAGCATTCTTGTGTGACGAAAATGGATCATGACTAAACTATATGATTTTGTAGGGATGAACTTTCTTTGGCCATGTTATTTTTGAGAAGACATAATTGCTTAGTTAGTATGCTTGAAGTATTATTATTTCTATGTCAATATTAAACTTTTATCTTGATTCTTTTGGATCTGAATATTCATGCCACAATTAAGAAGAATTACATTGAAATTATGCCAAGTAGCATTCCACATCAAAAATTCTGTTTTTATCATTTACCTACTCGAGGACGAGCAGGAATTAAGCTTGGGGATGCTTGATACGTCTCCAACGTATCTATAATTTTTGATTGCTCCATGCTATATTATCTTCTGTTTTGGACATTATTGGGCTTTATTATACACTTTTATACTATTTTTGGGACTAACCTATTAACCGGAGGCCCAGCCCAGAATTGCTGTTTTTTTGCCTATTTTAGGGTTTCAAAGAAAAGGAATATCAAAAAGAGTCCAAATGGAATGAAACCTTCGGCAACGTGATTTTTGGAACGAACAAGATCGAGGAGACTTGGACCCTACGTCAAGCAACCAACAGGGAAGCCACGAGGTAGGGGGCGCACCTACCCTCCCCCCCCCAGGCGCGCCCTCCACCCTCATGGGACCCTTTGCTCCACCGACGTACTTCTTCCTCCTATAGATACCTACGTACCCCCAAACGATCACATACGGAGCCAAAACCCTAATTCCACCGCCGTAACTTTCTGTATCCACGAGATCCCATCTTGGGGCCTGTTCCGGAGTTCCGCCGGAGGGGGCATCAATCACGGAGGGCTTCTACATCAACACCTTGGCCCTTCCAATGAAGTGTGAGTAGTTTACCTCAGACCTTCGGGTCCATAGTTATTATCTAGATGGCTTCTTCTCTCTTTTTGGATCTCAATACAAAGTTCCCCCCCTCTCTTGTGGAGATCTATTCGATGTAATCTTCTTTTGCGGTGTGTTTGTTGAGACCGATGAATTGTGGGTTTATGAACAAGTTTATCTATGAACACTATTTGAATCTTCTCTGAATTCTTTTATGTATGATTGGTTATCTTTGCAAGTCTCTTCGAATTATTAGTTTGGTTTGGCCTACTAGATTGATCTTTCTTGCAATGGGAGAAGTGCTTAGCTTTGGGTTCAATCTTGCGGTGTCCTTTCCCAGTGACAGTAGGGGCAGCAAGGCATGTATTGTATTGTTGCCATCGAGGATAACAAGATGGGGTTTACATCATATGGCATGAATTTATCCCTCTACATCATGTCATCTTGCTTAAGGCGTTACTCTGTTCTTATGAACTTAATACTCTAGATGCATGCTGGATAGCGGTCGATGTGTGGAGTAATAGTAGTAGATGCAGGCAGGAGTCGGTCTACTTATTCCTGCACCCACACACTTCTTCTTCCTCCCACAAACACCAATATCCAGCTCAAGCACGAGTTCTAGCTCATTTTGCTGCGATTTTTGATCGCCTTGCTCAAAGCACCTCTCACAAAACTGATGGGGGGATTGTTCCTTGGTATGTGACTCCTCAATTGGTCCAATTAGTTTTTGTTCTAGTGCTTTATTCATTGCATATTTTTGCTGCTTAGGTGACCCTGTTCTTGAGGTTGCATGTTAAATTTATATGGTCAAAAGTAGTTTTGATGCATGATATTGCCTCTAGGCACTTGTGGGAGTAGTTGCTATCAATTTTATTAAGTTTGGTTTACTTTTATTTGAAGTTACTAAAAATTTCAGAAATTTTTCAGAGGAAGAAATATGCTTAGGAAAATGTACCAAGGTGGTTCTTCAAGGAAGCAAGGACCCAAGCTTGCAATGCGTGATGCTGATGAAGATCCACCAAGAGACGCTCTAGTGGGTCCTTGTGAATGGCCTTCAGAGAACTTTATGGATCGAGCGGGAATTAAGGAAGAATTTAACGCATATTTGCGTAACGCTGATCTTGTGAGCTTCGAGGAAGAAAAATGCCGTCAGTACCACTATCTCACTAGCTCCTTTGTGAGGAGGTTTGAATTTTCATCCTCGCGTAATTCTCAAATCGTCCTATTTGATCTTTATGAAAATTCTTACACTATGGACTTAGAGGACTTTACCACTGCTTGCAAACTTCCACAATGGGGTAGTACTAGTGAACCTCGCAAATCTGAATTTAGGGAATTTCTTGCTAGTATAACTATGGGGGAATCTAGAGATATAACACAAGCTACCATAGAGAGCATTCATTTTCCTGCTATACATTATTTTGCTCTCTTCATAGGTAGATGCATTAGTGGTAAAGATGAAGCATGTCACATGTGTGTGCCTGACCTCAGTATTCTTTGGAGTGTTGTGTTAGGAGATAAATCTTATAATTTGGGAGCCATTGTTGCACGTAGGTTGCATCTTAATAGATTTAATGGAGATTTCTTTGGTGGAATTTATGCAACCCGCATAGCTAATTTTCTTGGTATAATCATATGTGAGGATGATATTGAGTTGCCTCCTTCTTATTTGGATTACGAGGCTATTGTTCGTCATCAGTTTGTTGAGAGGAACAATCAGTTACTCCAGTACCGACTAATCTTTGACAGACGACGCACCTATCACGTCGCTCTCCCTGCTTCTACTTTCTTTGATTTTCAGACAAAAGGGAGATATTTTATAATTAGAGAGGAGGCGGAGGAGTATAAGAGGAGAGCTGAGATAGCTCGCCTCCAAGCTGCAGCCCACGATGCAATGACTGCTGCATCTCAGTACGACCCCAACTACAACTTTGGATATCCGCCAGGCCATCCGTGGCATTAGACCAACTTAGGCCAAAAGTCTAAGCTTGGGGGAGTACGTATTTCTCACCGACATTACATTTATGTGCACACACTCATTGCTAGATGTCGGTGCTCATACTTTTTTACTGTATTATCCATGCTAGTTTATTTCCTTTTATTGCTTTCTTCTTGTGTGCTTAATTAAACCTTAAGAAAAACCAAAAAAATTAGTTGTAGCTTTTAGTTAGTTTTAGTTTCCATGCTTGTAGTAGTAATTAAAAAAGAAACCCAAAAAGATTTCATGTTCTTCTTTTTCTTGTTGGGAGCTTTTCCATGTAAATAGTTTTATTTCTTTTCTTTTCTTTGGGGGTCGATAGGAGAAGACCTTAATTAAATTGTTGAAGTGGCTCTTATATGCATTATTGTTGATCTAACAAAAGAGCCCATATTGCCTTGCCTTCTCCTGTTTATTGAAGGCTTGCAGATTCCAGCTTAGTCCAATGCACGTGCACTATTATTATTATCCACATCGTTCGGTCGTGCAAGTGAAAGGCAATTATGACGATATATGATGGACTGATTGAGATGAGAAAAGCTGGTATGAACTCGACCTCTCTTGTTTTTGTAAATATGATTAGTTCATCGTTCCTGATTCAGCCTCTTATGAATAAACATGTTGTTGACACCAGATTTTGGCATGGTCATGAATCCGGGTTCGTATGTAAAAGTTAGAGGCAACACTTCACGGGGCGGCCTTGAGTGAGAAAGTATTCGGCCTTTGCCGGCTGAATGAAACCTTGCCGGGGTAAAACCTTACCGATGTGAGGGCTTGCTGGCGTGGAAATCTTGCCGGCGGAGAAGCTTGCCGGTGTGGAAAGCTTGCCGGTGTGAAACCTTGCCGGGGAGG